>NC_083423.1:59640861-59940861 GCF_020745735.1 Hemiscyllium ocellatum
TGCCTGAACTGCTTTGCTCTTCCAGCACCACAGAATCCAGAATCTGGTTTCCAGCATCTGCAGTCATTGTTTTTACCTCTCTCTCCTTTTGCCCTTCTAACTTCAACCTGTAAGCCTTTGTTTCATTTTTACTATGTTTAAGGGGGTTTGTTTATTGGGACTGTTGTGCATATTCAGAACAGCATAATTGAGTCGAGTTTGGATAGATTGACTTCTGTAGGTATTCTATATTTTATTCGTTGTGTTTCATTCCGTACTTTTGTGAATAAATCTTTGTCTGTTTTAAAACCTGGCAGTCAACCTAGCTAACTTACTCCGGGTAATTTTCACTGTACACTTACTGAAACAAATTGCAAAGTTACGGACTGGGCTGCCTGCTTAAGAGTGTTTTGAGTGGTCTGGCCTAATCCATAACAATTCCGTGTTCTGAACAACTGATAGTGACAGCAATATAACTCATATTATTGGGATGTTCATGATTTGTAATGGCCATTGATAATGAATTAGTAAATTCATTGGTCTGTTTGACAGGTGATCTGTGAGGTGTCATATTCATCAGTTGCTGATGTTGACAGAGCTGTGGCTGCAGCCAAAGATGCCTTTGAAAATGGACAGTGGGGAAAGATGAATGCAAGAGACAGAGGCAGATTGTTGTACCAGTAAGGTTTTTCTGATATTCCCATTACTCACAATATATGAGAATATGCACTATAATGAAAGTTATTTGATTTGCAGACTAACTTCACCAGCTGAGTGTTGCACAAAACTACATTGAGTTGCAGGACCATGTGTTTCTCCACATATATGATGCAATGCCTGTTTGATAACATCCTTGCAGATACCATATTGAAAATGTGTTTTGTGTTTGTAGAAATTTGTTTTGTATTTGTGTTTGTTGTAAGGTCAGGTGGAATATGCTATGTATTCTCACCCTGAGATACCCACAATCAGGTAGCACAGCAGTTACCCAGATCGTGGAAACATGGGAACTAACATAATGCATGTAAACATTAAATCTTCAATTCCCTTCCTCTTTTATATTTGTTGGTTAATTCCTGCATCTTGGCTCAAACCTGCTCTGAGTTAGAGAGCCTGTTGCCTCCAAATTTTCTGCATTTACTTTGGCTCAAACTGACACTGCCGTCCAGAGGAGGCTTAACTGACACCTGAGGATACTGTTATTTTCTGACCCAATATTGTCAAACTTTGAGCAGGTACTTTGTATTTCTCCTCATACAGCTAGCCCCCCCGCCCTCCCAACAATATTTGAGAACAGTAGTTTTCAATCTTTTTGGTTGAGGAAAAGTTCTGTTCAAATAGCCTAATTATCTCTTCAGACCCTCAGCTAAACTATGTCACTGATTTTTTGAAAGAGATGCTTGTAAAATTGTTTTAATACTGCATCTAAAGTAAAGTTTTAAGTAGCAAATATTACTACCCCTCACCTCACCCCTCCCCCCAAAAAAAAAGTCTCAGTGGCACAGCCAATTCAGTCTGTTGTGACAATGCTGTCACTTAAACAAGGTTATTTGTCCTTGGGGGGTTTTTTGTAATGATGGTCCTAATGGGAGAGGTACCGAAATGTCTGGGAGGAGTCTAGTTTAACAATGGTGGGGAGATGGCCAGTTCTCCCCAGTTCACATTTCTCCTAGCTTGGTTTAGTTTTGCAGCTGTCAGCAGCTCTGGAGTGCAGAGAGGTTCCAAGCTTCAGCAGATGATTCCTGACTGAGTTTTCTCTCTGAAATCTCTTTGGAAGTTGTTCCCTCCTGCTTGTAAGAGCCTGTGCTTGAATTTACCTTTTGCCAAAGGGGTGTGTTTATGGAATATTGCTGGATTGGAACTGTTCCTTAGTTAAGTTGCTTTACCAAGATGGTTAAGTTTTCCAGTAGTTAAGTTATCCTAAATTCCATTTTCTTTTGTTTGTGTTTCAACTGTAGTGTTTAAATAAATTTTGGTTCGCTTAAAGCTGAGTGGTTTGACCAGCTGCATCACACCTGGAATATCCATTTCACATTTGCTTTTAAAATAAGAAAAAGTTAGGGTCTAGACTATCTTCTTAAAATATTTTGAGGGGGTCTGGCCTGGTCCATAATGTCTTGCAGTGGCTGTACCCTGCTCTTGTCTGCCAACTAGCACCATGTTAATCTCTGATGATGGCAGTTCACTGATGTGCTTAGTCAGCAGTTTCGTGTTACTTACAGATCCCTTGAAAATCTACATATAACTCCAGGACTCTAAGAACACTGTCTTAGAAACCATTTTCATATGTTTAGAACAGATTACTGAAAAATTGAAATGCTTCCACAATGACATGTTGTTAAGCTTGTTATCGTTAAAGTGGTTGAATGATAGATAGACAGCTTGAAACTTCATAACTTTAAGAAGGGACATACCATGTGAATTTGTATCATCCCTGGCCACTGAATAATTTGTGTGGTGATATTGAGTTGGGTATTATTAAGGAGAGATATATTTTGTGGATGTTTTTCATCTTGAATTCTTCAGGGCAATTCACACTATTTCTGATTCAAGGGGAAAACTGACATTTATGTTGCATGAGAGGAGATTGCTGATCAGCTGCCAGTGTACTCTGATTGATTGGTAAAGATGTTACCATAGAGAATGCACTAATCAAATTTAAACCAGGTAGGTCGACTCCGATTGGTTAGGCAGTGCCCTTAGACATGAGCTGGTTAAGTTTAATCAAGTGCAGTGTATGTACTTTTTGTCTGGAAAGGACAGTTTCCTGTGTGTTAATATTTGTACCTTCCAGTACACACAAGTATGCTGCACAGAATATACACACTCATTGTTTCGACTAAACAAACTAGGTCTTAGGCATGTGCTGGTTTATTCCTCAGGGCATTGCCCTGATCAAATCCACATCAACCTGCCTAGTATAAAACTTAAACATAGCCTGGTAGTTAACTGACATTCACCATTATTTGGTGCATTTGTCATGGCAATTCCTCTGCCAACCCATTAGCACTCATGTGTCGCATACATTACTATAGTATTGTTATGAATTGTCCTAGTAAATGCAAGATGAAAGTTTCAACTAAATGTGTCTTTTTTCCAGAAATATTCAAGTTTTGTGCTACCAGGCAACAATAATAAGATTAGTTGGAAATTTGCATTTAAATTAATTTCAACAAAATGGTAGATGATCGAATAAAATTTTGTGTGTAACTTCCTAATTACACCACCACAGTAAATTACAGCACATAATATTGTTTTCTGAGAGAGCGCCCTGTAGCACTGAGGAATTGCAGACCTGCAATTTCTCAAGATTTGGAATTTCTTGTTTTAAATTATCTGTGTTGCTGAGTTTACTTTTTTCAATTGTAGACTTGCAGATCTGATGGAGGAGCACCAGGAAGAACTGGCTACCATTGAGGCCATTGACTCAGGGGCTGTGTACACACTTGCTCTGAAGACGCATGTTGGAATGTCCATTCAAACATTCAGATACTTTGCAGGATGGTGTGATAAGATCCAGGTACAAATGAATGAGCACACACCTTAGATCTTCCATTTGCTTATTATAAAAATGGAAACTCATTGTTAATGCATAGGAACAGAGTATGCCCTCAACCTGTGAAGCCTGCTTTGCTGTTTAATTTGGAAGATATGGCTGATCTGATTGTGGCTTCGTCTCTGTATACCTAGCTACCCTGATAATCTTTGATTCCTTTGTCAGTCAAAAGTCTACTGTCCCTTAAAAAACACAATTAACCTGTGTCTGCTGCGGTCAGTGGAAGAGTTCCAAAGATGTACCATCCTCTGAGAGAAAATAAAACTCTCATCTCCCTCTTAAATGGGTGATGCTTTATGTTTTATCTGTGTCCCATAGTTCTGGTCTCTCCCACAAAGGAAGACATGCTTTCAGTGTCTGTCCTGTTCGGTCCCCTTAAGATCTTATATGTTTCAATAGGATCACCTTTCTAATCTCAATGGATAGCCCAGCATGTCCAGCCAACTGATTTGAATGCATTTACAGCCCTTCTTTAATAATGAGACCAAAATCGTATATACTTTTACATTCTGTAGGAAAAAATGCCTACTTTTAAATTCTATTTGCAATAAATAAAAACACTCCCTAATCAGTTGCCGTACTCAAACTAGCTTTTTGTGATTTATTTGTGAACACATCCAGATCCCTGTGTATTTTAGAGTTCTACAATCTCCCTCCATTGAAATGATATGCTGCCTTTCTATTCTTCCTGCCAAACTGGATAACTTTACATTTTTTGACAGTATACTCCATTTACCAGAGTTTTGCCCACACCCTTAACCTATCTATAAATCTTTCCAGAGTCCTTGTGTTCACATCACACACTACTTTCTTACCTATCATTGTGTCATCATTAAATTTGGCAACCATCCATTCAGTCCTTTCATCCAAGTAATTAATATAGAATTATAAATAGTTGCTGTGCAAGCATTGATCCCCGTGTCCAACAAAAGACCCATTTCTGCCCATCCTCTGCTTCCTATTAGCTAGTCTGCCTCTGTCCGTATCCCCTATACTATGAGCTCTTATTTTGGGTAATAATGTTTGATATTGTACCTTGTCAAATGCTTTCTGGGAATCTTAAGTACAATACATTGCTCCAAAAACTCTAATAATTTGTCAAGCATAGTTTTCTCTTTACAAAATCACATTAATTCTGCTGATTGCATTAAGATTTTCTAATTGCTCTTCTATGTCCACCTTAATAGATTTCAGCATTGTCTTCCTGGCACCTGTCAGAAAGGCAAACTGATTTATAGTTTCCTTTCTTTTTGTATCTTCTCCTGAGTATTGAATCACATTTGCTATTTTCAAATCTGATTGGACCCTTCCAGCAGCCATTTCTTTTAACATTTTCAAATTTTCTTTGTAAGCAACTTGTTGAAAAGCAATTTTTAAAAGACAGAATGGTTTAGGTGCAAGCTGCACAACCACTTTTGAGGGATGGGGAATGGCAGAGTGGATAGTAAGAGCTTCATGTTGGATGAGCACAGGAAGTCATTCAAACAGGCAATGTAGTTGAAAGGATTGATGCAGCTCCCTGCATCTGAGAGTGAGAATCTGGAAGACAGTGTTGCCTGCCCTCGTCCAGAGTTCTGGGCATCTGTCAGGGCTGGATGAACTCCATCAGGGCCAAAAGCTTATTAAATTTAGTTCTAACAATTTTTTCAGCAGTGATTTCCTGTTAACTGTAATTAGTTTAAGTCCCTTTCTTCCCTTCACATTCTGAGTCCCAGTTATTTTGAGATTGTTATTTGTATCCTCCACGGTGAAAACAGATGCAAAATACATTGAATTGATATGTCATTTCTCACATTTTCATGATTAATTCCCAGAGTCATATTCTAGAGGATCAGTGCTCGCTTTATTTACTCTTTTCCTATTTAAATACCTTAAGAGACTCTTGCCATTTGTTTTTAAATTTTTCACTTGCTTTCTCTAGTTCTTTTTTTCATGCCTTATTGATCTTTCAGCCATTTTTTTCTTTTCTTTATATTGAGATAAAAACTATCTGACTTACATATTATTTTTAATATCATTTAATTCAAGTTTGGGTTTTGGATTTTGTGTTAGTGACATATCGATTTTCTGTGGGTCTGGAGTAAATAATTCACTTGTAAACACACACTTATGTGTGTAGTCACATGATTTCTTTGAAAATAGTTTGTGAGAGGATCTTTGGTAGCACTGATGAGTTTTAACATATTTTAACAAGGTAAACCATTGTGTTTTAAGGTCTGTTAGAAATTGAGATTTAGGATTGTCTTAAGCTTAGCTTGGCGTGGGACATTTTCTTTCAGTTTTGCATGTTTTGGCTTTGAAGTGCTTGGACAGAGATGGATGAAGAGACCAGTGGTCCTGAGAAAGGGACAATATCGAAAAATTAAGGAGCTAGTGTTAGTTCTCAAACCAAGCTGTCAAGGCTATTTTAAATTTAGATGTATTATAGCTCTCGGAAGAACCTATCAGATATTTCAGTCTTGGAGTTAAAGCCATACTTGCCTTATACCTATTGAGATGTTAGGAACAGATTTTTTTTTCTCCGCTCTGGTGTAATTATGAAAAAGGGAGTGCTTTTGTATGCTGTACAAAGTATGTTTATGATAGTAATTCATTAAGGAATGTTTCAGGGTTATGCTTTTTAAAAATATATTTTTATTAGAAAAATAGATTTTTAAATATTACAACAAGTACAAAGCAATACAATTCAAAACAATACAAAGTTTAAAAAAAACCAACCCACCCTTGTGTACAAATGTATGAACATATATAGAAAAGTATAGAATAAAAAAACTCCAAACTGGCTATTTAACTAAACAAGTAAATAATAATCAACAACAAACAAAATAATCAAAAATAAATGGTAATAAATCAGCCCAGACAAACAAAACGCTCATACGTTCACCGTTCCTCCTCCCTGGATATTGGACTTGTAAAACACAATTGTTACGGCTGTGTAAAAGCCGTTGTTAGTGTGGCAGATAAATCTGTGTCCAGGTATTCCAAAAAGGGCTGCCATGTCTTATAAAAATTCTCAGTTTTGTGGTGTACATATTTGAGAGGAAATCAAAGGGAATCTGCTCCGTAACAATCTTCTACCAACCTGACAGGCCTGGGGGATTTTCAGATATCCAACCTAACAAGATATTTTTTCTTGCACAGAATGTGAGAATGTTGAAAAATGTTTTTTCTTATGCGCATCTGCAGGGAATACTGTGGGCAGGCCCAGAAAGAGTCCTTCTCCAGCCTTACACCCAAATTCCTCTCCATTGCACCCACCACAGCACTCCAATATGTTTGAAGCCTATCCCAAGACCCATACAAATTTTGCACTTGGGACATGATGAAGATACCGCTGGTTTAAATTTTGACAAACAGTCCAGAGTCAAGTTGACCCTGTGGAGATACTTCAACTGTAAAGCATGGGTCCTTTTGCAAATTAATATCTTCCTTGCATTCTCCCAAATATTCTCCCATGCCTCTGGGGAGACTTCAACACCCAGCTGTCTCTCCCACACCCTGCAGAGTCAATCAAACTCATCTGAAGGGGCACCCCCCCAATTGATGACATAATGTATTGACAGAAAGTGTACTCTTAGTACTTAGCACCCCCCTCTCTATGTCAGATTTGTAGGGATCACTCATAAGTGTAATCTTTTTTTAAATAAAATTCTTAACTTGAAAAAAACGAAAGAGGTCTCTATTAGATAACTCTTACTTCTGTACTAACTGATCGAAGGACATTATTACGTCTCCCTGAAACAAATTGTCCATGTAAGACACACCCCTTGCTGCCCAACATTTAAATCCTGAATCTACCATCCCCGGTTGAAAACCCGGCATACCCACTAAAGGTGTAAACAAAGATGTTTTGCCAATATTGCCTTCCCTCTGCCGAATTGTCCTCCATGCTTTAACTGTATTGATGACTATTGGGTGATGACAATATTCCCTAACTGTCCTCACTTTGTCCAAAAACAGAAAACTGGTAAGGGGGCACTTTGCTTGGGAGGTTTCGATATCTAGCCATGTTGAAAGAGGATCTCCACAAACCCAATCACTCATGCAGGACAAAAGCGAGCTTAGTTGGTAATTTTTAATGTCTGGAAGGTCTACTTCCCGCAATCTGTGAGGCAGTTGCAGTTTAGCTAATTAAATGAGGGGCCGCTTATGATACCAAATAAAGGAGCTGAACCAGCCGTTCAGCCTCCTGAGTGTTTGCTTACTGAAAATCGGGGAGTATCCGTATAGGGTATAGCAAACAGGAGAGAATATTCATCTTAATAAGCGCTATCCGACCCAACCACGAGACCAGAGGTGCCTCCCATCTTTGAAGGTCTTGTTTAATTTTATCAAATAATTGAATAAAATTGGCTTTGAACAGCCGATCCAGAACTGGAGTATTAAATATGCCCAAATACACAAAACCCCCTCCTGTGACCACCTAAATGGGAATCTATGTCACCCTCAAGACCTAGCTCCTTCGCAAGACCACCCATAGGCATATCCTCTGATTTCACAAAATTAATCTTGTACGCTGAAAAAGCAGCAAATTGTGTCAGGCGAAGCGCTGAAACTGCTGGGTTTGTTAAAAAAATTAAGACAACAAAATCTTATGTAATTTTGACCCCACTTCTGGAGCTGATATATTGGGATCCCCACGAATGGCCTCCACCAATGGTTCAATCACCAACGTAAAAAGCAGTGTGAAAGACGACCGCTCTGCTGGCTGCCCCTAAAAATATTAAAATTACTTGATCATACCTCATTGGTGATGACCACTGCAAGAGGGTCACCATAGAGAACCCTTACCCATCTTATAAAGACTTCGTCCAAACCAAACCGCTCCAGAGTCTAAAAGGTACAGCTACTCAACTCCGTCAAATGCCTTCTGTTCATCTAGAGAAGTCACCAATCCCTGTATTAACTGTTGATGACATGCTTAAATTAGATTAAGCAGCCTCCAAACATTATTGGAGGATCTGCGACCCTTTATCAAGCTGTCTGATGCTCTTTAATAATAGAAGGTAACACAGTCTCTAGCCTTAACGCGAGAGTCTTAGAGAGGATTTTAAAGTCCACATTTAAGAGTGATATGGGGCCTATACGAAGCACAGTCTTCAGGGTCCTTCCTTTATTTTTAAAGAGTAAGTGAAATATTGGCCTCTCTCAGAGATGGTGGGAGACAATCATGACTGTATGAATCATTAAGCATATTGAGCATCAGACCTTTCAGTATACTTATAAATTCCTTATTGAATTCACTGGGATGTCCATCAGGACTGGGCACCTCACAGCTTCCTGCATTTCTTGCTGTAATAAGGGGGCATCGAGAAAGGACTCTTGTTCAGGAATCATGCCCGGGAGCTTCAGATCCTTAAAAAAAGATTCCATTTTGGCCTGCCCCTCCTCACAATCCTCGGATTGGTATAACTTAAGAGTAAAATCTCTGGAACGCCACATTAATCTTTTTAGAATAACATGTTAGGTTCCCAGACCCTTACCTAATCGCTGTAATGGCTTGTGGGCATTCCTTTTCCTATGCAAAGTATTTGCCTGCCTTTCACCATTCTCATATAACCTTTGCTTTGCAAAAGCCAGGTCATTCATTGCAGACTGCAGCGCCATAATCCTGTGTGGTTGACCAATGAGGGTCTGTCAAAGTAAGCCTTCTCAGCTGCCTTCAACCGTGCTTCAAGATACGCTGCTGCTCACCCTTCTGCCGCCTGCTACTGGCGGAACAGGAAATAACTACCCCCAACTCCCAATCACTCCGCCCCCACCCCGGCATAGGCTTTGGCAGTTTCCCAGAAGATGGATGAACTACCAAACGAACCTAAGTTGATGTGTAGGAATGCTGGAAATTCCCTAGAGAAATACTCCACAAACTTATTCTCACTTGAGGATAAAGGGATCCATTCGCCAGTGCCTCAAACCCACTGTAATGTCCTTAAGCTTAATCATGGAGCATGATCAGAGATGGTTATATTACCAATCGTACAAGATGCCACCAAATCCAAGGTTACTGCAGGGGTCAGAAAAAAAATCAATCCTGATGTGACATCTGAGCAGATTGGAGAAAAACATAAAATCCCTGCCTTAGGGTGGAAAAACGTAAAATTCCTGCCTCCAGATGCCCACCAACCCTAACTCCCCACACAGATCCACTAATTGTTTAGTTTGTACAGAGGGTATTGAAGGACCTTTGGGTAACCTGTCTGCTGTGGGATCGATGAGACGGTTAAAATGTCCCCCTATAATGATGTGCCAGGAATCGAGACTTATCAATATAGAATAAGCATTTACCAAAAATTTAAGGGGATGAGCTAGAGAGCAATAAACATTTAAAACATTATATTCTTTTCCATTTATCGAGGCTTTAAGAATTACAAGCCTCCCATGTGTGTCTTTAACACACTCTAACAACTTAAATGGGAGATTCTTCCTAACCAATGTGGCCAATCCCCTACTTCTGGTATTAAATGATGAAAAATAAACTTAGTCATAGCCATTCTGCTATAATTTCAGATGCTCCTTGTCATCCAAGTGTGTCTTCTGTAACAAAGCAATATCCACCTTCTCCTTTCTAATATTCAAGAGTACCATCTTAATTGGTGAGTGACTTCCCTTGATATTCCAGGTACACCATTTAATCAAGTCATTAGCCATAAGCTTCTGCAATAACATTTAAATTCCAGAGAGGAAGAACCTGAACCACAAGTTGCTGAGCCCTAGTGTCACATGATCCACCAAATATAAACTACATAAACTAAAACCACTACATTTAACAAATCGACAAATCTATTAAAAATTACAAAACAATGTAAACCATAAAAACAAACCAACATATAAAGCGCCAACAGCGCTGATTGAGAGAATTCAACCCTGTCCAGAGGGGGCAACTCCCCATCCCAAACTGCCCATAAGCAGGCATCCAACCATCCTAGCCACCTTACTTCTCCCAGCTACAGCCACACCGCAAACACAAACAGAAAAGAGTAAACACACCATAGAATACCAATATAAACTTAAACATCTTCTTAAACAAAGGAAATAAATACCCCACCCATCCTTTGGTATATCCTAACTTAGAAATTGAAAATGTCCATCTCAACCGCCGCCAAACATAATTTAAACCAAATTATTATCAATAGAAAAAAAATAGAAAAATAAAGCTCCAGCCGGACATCCACCATTTCTTTTACAAAACCGATAAAGACATACCCAAACAACACTGTTTACACATACAAAAATCGTTCAAATTCGGTTTATTTGTCCACAAAGTCTCTTGCCTTCTCCGACGTGTCAAAGAGACGTTTGGATCCATCTAAGGTTAACCGAAGCACCACTGGAAAGCTCCCTCTTTCTTCTTTTGACACCATCATAAGATTTTCATTTCTGGATCACTGCCACTGAGAATTCCTGAAAGAACATGATCTTAGAGCCCACGTAAATTAGGGCCTTTGGATCCTTCTCTTGGACTCTAGAAGCCTCCATGACTCTCCATAATGATGGAACTGCACATGGAGAGGACGAGGATGTTGACCCAGACCCAATCTCCTCCCTGCGACCCGGTGAGCTCTCTCTATCTTCAGTCCTCTCATGCTAGCCTCTAAGTCAAGGAATTTCGGCAGCCAATCCTCAACAAATTCCGCATGCCACTCACCTTCCTTACCCTCAGGCAGACCAATGATCTAAATGTTTTTTCTCCTGTCCCTGTTCTCAAGATCATCCACTTGGCCATGCAAATTACAGACCTGTGTCTCCAGGTCTTGGATCCTATTCTTAGATGAACTGGCATCAGCTTCCACCACTGTGATCCTGTGCTCCACCTCATCCGTCCTCTTCTCCAGGTCTCCGAGGTGCTGCTCATGCTTTTGCAGCATGAGCGAGATTGGAGCCAGCTTCTCTTCAATCTGTTTCCTCAGCATCTCGCGAGATTTCATGAACTCGTTCACCAGGGCCTGGAAAGTAATTGATTCCAAGGGCCCTGCAGGCAGGGCTGCAGGCCCGGCCCCAGATGCTGCTCCTCCCTTTTTTGGCATCCCTGGACAGCTGGAAATGCAGGTAAGCTAACTTTTAGAAGTTTCTTGGGACTCCACGATCTTTTCGGAGTCCCAGGATATCACGATGGTCTGGGTTGAATGGGTTGAAAGTTTGTCCCACTTGTGCTGCAATGCGGAGCTCTGCAGTGCGATCTTCTCAGATCCCCGCCATCTTGGATCCCTGGGATTATGCTTTTACTGTATGTTTAAAACTGTATGTTTACTGTATAAGTAAATGGTTTGCTTTATTATATTTTGTCTTTTGGTTAATAATCTTATGTTTTATTGTTAAAAAAAATCTCCCATGTATGTGGTTATGTTTTAAAGAGAGATCAGCTTGTTAGGTTTGGGTGGATTGGAAAAAAAATGCTAATGTTTCACCCTTATTCAAAAAGTCAGAAAGTAAGAAACTATAGACCAATTAGTTTAATATCTGTCATTGGGAAATTGTTATTAAGGAAGCAATAACAGGACATTTGGAATGTCAAAATGCAATCCATCAGTCAACATGGTTTTAAAAAAGATAAATGATGTTTGGCTAGTGTTGTTCAAAAATGTAACAAGAGATTATGGGGATTCTGTAGATATGGTATATTTGGATTTTCAGTAGGCATTTGATAAGGTACCACACAAAAGATTATGATACAAAGTAAGATCATATGGAGTTAGGGTAATTTATTAGCTCAGATAGAGGATTGGCTAATTAACAGAAAGCAGAGAGTTGGGATAATTACATCTTTTTCTGCTTAGCAAGATGTAACTAGTGGGGTGCCACACGGTTCGGTTCTCTTGCCTCAACTATTTCCAATTTGTTTAATAACATGGATGAAGGATTAGAAGGTATTGTAAGCAAATTTGCAGGTTACACTACAATAGGTGGAAAAATAAGAATAAGTAAGAAATTTGCAAATGGATATGGATGATTTAGGTAAATAGGCCAAAATTTAACAATGGATGTGGATAAATACAATGTGATCTATTTTGGTTTAAAAACAGAAAAGCAAGTTGTTAGCTCAATGGAGAGAGGTTTCAGAGTGCTTCTGGTGCAGAGGGATCTGGGTGTTCTCATGCATTAATCACTGAAATCTAGTGTGCAAATAATAAGGAAGATAATAAGGAAGGCAATTGGAATTTTGACAGTATTTGAAAAAGGAATAGAGTATAAAAGTAGGAAAAAAGGAAGATATAACATGGAACAGTACAGGCCCTTCAGCCCTCGATGTTGTGCTGGCCTTATATCTTACTCTAAGATCAGAATACCTTACATACTCTTCATTGTGCCATCATCCGTGTGTGTCTATCCAAGAGTAGCTTAAATGTCCCTAATGTATCTTACTCTGCTACCACTGCTGTAGTGCATTTCATGCACCTACCACTCCTTAAGTAAAGAACCTACCTTGGACATCTCCCCTAAACCTTCCTCCAATTAATTTAAAATTATGCTCCCTTGTGATAGACATAACCTTGCGGCTCTTAAAATCAATCCCTGCTAATGAAAGTCAACACACCACATGCCTTCTTAACAAGCCTATCAACTTGGTTGGCAACTTTGAGGGATCTATGGACATGGACACCAAGATCCCTCTGTATCCCCACACTGCTAAGAATCCTGCCTTTAACCCTGCCTGCAAATTCGACCTTCCAAGGTGAATCACTTCACACTTTTCCAGGTTGAACCTCACCTACCACTTATCAGTCCAGTTCTGCATTGTGTCAATGTTCCATTGCAACCCGCAACAGCCCTCCACACTGTCCACAACTCCACCAACCTTCGTGTTATCAGCAAACCTACAAACCAACTTTTGTACTTCATCATCCAAATCAATCACAAAGAACAGAGGTCCCAGAACTGATCCCTGCGGAATACCAGTGGTCACTGAGCTCCAGATTGAATACTTTCTATCTACCACCACCCTCTGTCTTCTATGGGCCAGTCAATTCTGTGTCCAGACAGCCAGATTTCCCTGTATCCCATGCCCCTTTATTTTCCGAATGTCTAGATCTACACACAGACCTCAAAGTGGAGACCAACCAGGGTTTTGTATAGCTGCAGCCAAACTTCTGCATCCTTGTGCTCCAATCATCTAGGTCATAAGGCAAACATTCCATGAGCTTTCTTGATTATTTTCTGCACCATTTTAAAGATCCATGCACTTGAACCCCCAAATATCTTTGGATATCCATTGTATTTAACTCTCCTGTAGAAAGTACTCATATATCGAATATAATGTGGGAAAGGATGAGGTCATGCACTTTGTCAGAAAGAAAAGAGGCATAGACTATTTTCTAAATGGGGAGAAAATTCAGAAATCTGAAGTGCAAAGGGACTTGGGAGTCCTAGTCCAGGATTCTCTTAAGGTAAATTTGCAGGCTGAGTCAGTATTTAGGAAAGCAAATACAATGTTGGCATTTATTTCGAGAGGACCATAATATAAAAGCAAGGATGTACTTCTGAGGCTTTATAAGGCTCTGGTCAGACCACATTTAGAGTCTTGTGAGCAATTGTGGGCTCTGTACCTCAGGACGGATGTAGGGTCCAGAGGAGGTTCACAGGATGATCTCAGGAATGAAACACTTAACATGCGCAGAATGTTTGTGGACTCTGGGTCTATACTCAATGGAGTTTAGAAAGATGAGCTGGGATCTAATTGAAACTTATAGAATACTGAATGGCCTGGACAGAGTGAATGTTAGAAAGATGTTTCCATTGGCCAGAAAGACTAGGACTCAAGGGCAAAGGCTTAGATTAAAGGGAAGACTCTTCCGGAACAGAGATGAGGAAAAACGTCTTCAGCCAGAGAGTGGTGAATCTATAGAATTCATTGCCACAGAAGGCTATGGAGGACAGGTGATTGTGTATACTTAAGACAGACATAGACAGGTTCTTGATTGTCAAGGGGATCAAAGGTTACAGAGAGAAGGTGGGAGAATGCTGTTGAGAAATGTATCAGCCATGATTGAATGGCAGAGCAGACTTGCTGGACTGAATGGCCCAATTTCTGCTCCTATGTCTTATGATCTGATGATCTCTTTGGTCCAAACTGATTACCTAACACTTGCTTACATTGCCCAATTATTCCTAAACAGACTCTAACACTAACAGATTTTGGACACCATGTTTACAAATTAAACAAAAATTAACAATTTAGTCTTGATAATGTTAATTTAGCAGAACACAGATAAGCAACAAGATAGAGTCATAATCATAGTCCTGGGGATCAACAACAAAGGTCAAAAATTGGCCCTCCTATCCCCCTCCCACTGCCAGTTCCTTTCCAGCTCCATGGTGATGACTGGAACTGAGAAGACAAGACAGTTTTCTGGTGTCTTACTCTCTGATGCAAGGAACTGTGTCAATCACTCAGATTATACTGACCCTTGTTACCACTACATTCCTTTCAATGTTTTCCCCCCTTTCTTACCGTTTGGCTTCCTGTGCTCATCTACCTTGAAGACCTCACTATCCACCCTACTGCCTTCATTTCAGAGTTGTATAGCTTGATTCTGAAGCATTTCATTTTGAAAACTTACCTTTAGAATACAGACAAACCTCGATTATCCAGCATTCAATTATCCGAATTTCAGATTATCCGCAAGACTGCAAGGTCCTAATGCTTGGCTAAACTGTTATCCAGCATTTGATTATCTGAACATTCAATGATCCGACAAAATACTCCCTGCCTGTGTCATTTGATTAATCGAGGTTCCTCTGTACATTGGTTATAAACAAAAATTGAATAGTTTCATAATTGTATCCAGTGGCTCTTGGGAGCTTAGGAGGTTATTTTTCCAAAATATGTGGTGTGTGTTTGAGTTCACAAGCAAAGAAACATTCCTGGTCATGGGATGAACATATTTGTGTTTTTTGGACTGGGACTACTGTTCCAACTAATGGTGGAACATGAGTAAAGGTAAAAACGTAAAGGTGAATAAATCTCCAGGTCCTGAACAAATGTATCACAGGATGCTGTGAAAAGTGAGGGAAGAAATTACAGGGCCCCTTACAGAGATATTTGTATCATGGGTGAGGTGCTGAAGGACTGGAGAATGGCTAATGTTATGCCTTTATTTAAGAAAGGCTGTAAGGAGAAATCTGAGAACTATAGGTAGGTGAGACTGACATAATTGGTGGGTAAATTGTTGGAAGGGATTCTGAGAGATGATTCACATGCATTTGGAGAGGCAAGGACAGATTAGGGATAGTTAACATGGCTTTGTGCATGGGAAATCGTGATTGATTGAGTTTTATGAGAACATAACCAAAAAGATTGATGAGGGCAGAGTAGTAGACATTGTCTGCGTGGATTTTAGTAAAGCTTTTGACAGGGTTCTGCATGGTAGACTAACTAGTAAAGTTAGATCATATGGGATTCAGAAAGAACCTGCCAATTGGATACAAAATTGACATGACGGTAGGAGACAGGGAAATGGTGGAGGGTGTTTTTTGGACTGGAGGCCTGTGAACAGCTCTGTTCCACAGGTATTGGTGCTGGGCCCACTTTTGTTTGTCATTTACATAAATCATTCGGATGAGAATTTAGGAGGCATGTTTAGGAAGCTTGCAGATGACGCCAAAATTGGTGGTATAGTCGACAGTGATGAAGCTTATATAAAATTATAAAAGGATCTTGGTCAATTCGGCCAGTGGGCTGAGGAATGGCAGATGGAGTTTAATTAGATTACTTACAGTGTGGAAACAGGCCCTTCGGCCCAACAAGTCCACACCGACCCGCCGAAGCGCAACCCACCTATACCCCTACATCTACCCCTTACCTAACACTACGGGCAATTTTAGCATGGCCAATTCACCTGACCCGCACATCTTTGGACTGTGGGAGGAAACCGGAGCACCCGGAGGAAACCCACGCAGACACGGGGAGAATGTGCAAACTCCACACAGTCAGTCGCCTGAGGTGGGAATTGAACCCAGGTCTCTGGCGCTGTGAGGCAGCAGTGCTAACCACTGTGCCACCGTGCTGCCCTAAATTAATTTAGATAAATGTGCATTTTGGTAAAAAAAAAACAAGGGCAGTACTTGTACAGTTAAAGATAGGACCCTGGGTCATGTTGTCGAACAGAGAGAGACCTAGGGTTTCAGGTCCATAGTTCTTTGAAAGTTGTGTCACAGGTAGTCTGAGTGGTTATGAAGGTGTTGAGCACACTTGCCTTCATTGCTCAGACCATTGAGTATAGGAGTTGGGATGTCATGTGGACGTTGTGCAGCACATTGGTGAGGCAACTTTTGAAGTACTGTGCACAGTTCTGGTCACCCTGCTACAGGAAGGATATTATTAAATAGGAAAGAGTTCAGAAGAGATTGAATGGAATGTTGCCAGAACTGTCATGATTGAGTTATAAGGAGAAGCTGGATAAGCTGGGACTTTTTTTGCTGGAGTGTAGGAGACTTTTTTTGTGGGGAATGGAGTGGGGGTTAACGTATATAGATTTATAAAATCATGGGGAACAGAGATAAAGTGAATTGCAAAGGTGTTTTCCCCAGGGTAGGGAAGTTCAAAACTTGAGGGTGTATTTTTAAGGAGAGAGGAGAAATATTTAAAAGAGACCTAAGGGATACCTCCTTCACACAGGGGATGGTTCGTATTTGGAATCAACAGCCAGAGGATGTGGTAGGTGCAGGTACAGTTACTACATTTAAAGTACATTAGATCAGTGTGGGGCTAGCTTAGTTTGAGATACTTGGTCGGCATGGATGAGTTGGACTGAAGGGTCTGTTTCCATGTTGTATGACTCTAGTCGAACTCTCCTGATCACACATGGATTACCACTTCTTATTACACAGCGGGTTCACTTCAAGAACTTAAAATTCAATTTAGTTATTTTTTTAAAAAAGTGTCCAGATGAAAATTTAACCTGTGCCATTTTTGATATTCTTTAGGGTTCTACAATCCCCATTAATCAAGCTCGTCCCAATCGTAATTTAACATATACAAAGAAGGAGCCACTCGGGTAAGATGGTGAATTCATTTGATGGTTGTGTTGGTAAATAGCCTGGAAGTCTAAAATTTTTTTTAAAGAGTGAATGTTGGGACAACAGTGGTTGATTTGTATGTGATGGCTGATTATTGGTGTTTTCCAGAGTCTGTGCGATCATTATTCCCTGGAATTATCCTCTTATGATGCTGGCATGGAAGAGTGCTGCTTGTCTGGCAGCAGGCAACACTTTAGTGCTGAAACCGGCACAGGTAAATCAGCACAAACTTGAATTGTTACGAATCTCCTTTTTGAGTTGATTTGTCAGTAGTCACAATTTACTCTCCAGACTCCACTTGTTATGATATCTTATCAGCTGATAATAGCTGGAAATGCCCAATCTCTAAATGGGAAAACAGATCAAATTTCACTTCTCCTAATAACTTGGCAGCTACCACTACCATCATGTGGGGATTTCAGGAACCAGCAATTCTGAAAATCCTTGGCAGAGTGGAGTTTTAATTCCTTTTTTTTGTCATGTATATTTTCTGGTTTCAAGGGAAATTTGAGATCGTCAAAGACTGTGTCTTATGCCATTGTTGTGGGTACATTTGCTGTGCAGATTTCTTTTTGCAGATGTTTTATCTCCTGTCTAGGTGACATCTTCAGTGCTTTGGAGCCTCTTGTGAAACACTGCTGAAGATGTTACCTAGACACTGGATGAAACACCTGCAAATCAACTTCCCAACTCGGTGAACATACGCACAACTACAGCAACCGGCACCCAAACTACAAATCTTTACACAAACCTTGAACTGTATCTTATCTCAAGTTCTGTTCTTCTGTCATAGTGATATTATTCTGGTTCCTGGTTAAGCAACTTTGATTGTAAAAGCCTGTTTCTTATTTCAAGTCCCACTGTGACTTTTCCCCTTTCTATCTCTGTAATCTCCATCTCCACAGCTCTCTGTGATATTAGTACTGGCTTCTTGTCCATCCTCAATTGTGATTGTTTCAGCTTTGATAGCTATGCCTTAAAATGCCTAGACCCCAAGGTCTGAAATGCTTTTACGTACCACTGTAACAATAAAATAATAAAAATAAATATTTTTATTGAGAAGAAAATTATAAATTTTTTACAAAATTACAGTATCACTACAAAATAGTCTATCAATCTTATAATTTAATGGCAATATCAGAAAACAAACTACTATTCTACTCCACAAACCACTGAGGAAAATAAAATCTACAAAAACTACAATTCAATAAATAACTAAGAAAAAAAAATTAAACCAAGGTAAATTAAGTTATATTCGTTAAGTTACTGCACTCAGCGCAATTCCACCAAAGCTCCCCACCACTGGGAGCATGAGTAAGCAAACTCGTACTTGTTCAGGATTCCTCCCCCCAGAGGTCCCTAGACTGCCAGACATAGCCCACATGACTACACAAAGGCTCTGACCAATATAGTCACCAAGTCTGCATCAAAATAATTTAGAAAGGGCAGTCAAGTTCTGTAAAACAATTCCGTTTTCTGGTGCACTATACTCGTAAAGAAGTCCAGAGGGGTGTACTCCATAACTAATCTGCGCCAACCCATGAGTCCCAGGGGATTCTGAGGCCACCAGCTTATTTAAATATTCTTCCTAGAACAGAACGAAAGAATATTAAACAGTTTCTTCCCATGCACATCCAAAGAAGGGAGATTTGGCAAACCAACGAGGAGGGACACTGGATCCATCTTGACTTCAGTTCCCAAGACCCCTTCCAAAACACCCCCTATGGCACCCAATACCTACGAAGCTTGTGGCATGACAGCAAGCAATGAGTAAGAGTGCCAACATCTGTTTTACATTTGGGGCACATTGGGGACACTGCTGTCTTAAAGTTCGCAAGCCGCTCAAATGAGCCCTGTGGAGCACCTTCAATGCATAGTCTACATCCTGTTACAAATCAAAATCTTCCTTATGTTCTCCTAAATATCCTCCCACACCTCTGACGAGATTCCCACCCCCAATTCCCGAGTCCAGGCTCTGCATAACAGTTCAATGTCTTTTGAAACATTACCTTCTAACAACTGGTAGAGGATACTGACTGAGAGAACGCCTGTAGACCGGAGCACTGTACTTTCCATATCTGACTTATGGGGACTAACCATCAATGTCATCTTTTGCTGCATAAAGTCCCTAACCTGAAAATAATAAAAGAGGACCCTCCGAGATAGCCCAGATTTCTGACTCAGCTTCTCGAAAGCTATCATGACCTCCCTGTCAAATAAATCTCCTAAACAGGAGACCCAAGATCTATGTATGCACCTTTGTGATAAAGTTTGTTTTATAATATTCCTATGAAGCACTTTGGAAATGTTATTACATTAAAGTCGTTACGTACAAGCATCTTAAAATATGCATACAAACAAGGAAGAGGCCGTTCAAATTATCAAGCTTGCTCTGCTAATGTTTGATCTGACTGAAAAGCATTTCTGCTTCCCCTGATAACTTTTCACCCTCTGTCTTAAAAATACTCAAGAACTCATCATCTTTTCAGAGGGTTCCAAAGATTCATGATGCTCTGAAAGAAAAAAAGCCTAATCTGTGTTGTAAATGGGCAACCCCTAATTTTTAAAGAATCCCATAATTCTAGATTCCTCCAGAAGAGGAAATAATAACCCAGTAAAGACCCCTCAGGATCTTGTGTTTCAGATGAATGACATCTTACTCTTTCAAAATCCACAGAAAATATAAGCCTGTCCTGACCTCACACGACATTGCTCTATTTCTAGAAATTAGTCTGGTAAATCTTACCTGAACTCCTTCCAACACATTTATTTCTTTCCTTAAGTAAGGGGACCAATACTGCGGACAGTATTCCAATATGTCTCAATAGTGCCGTGTTTGACTAAAATATCACCTCCCTATTTTTTCACTAAATTCCACTGATGATAAATGTGAGCCTTCCATTAGTTTTATTAATTACTTGCTGTATTAATCTTTTGGAATTCATCTTCTGGAATGCCCAATTTAGAGTTCTATAAAATCTCACCATCTAGATAATATACTTCTCTTTCTTTTGCTTCCTGCCAAATTTTTTTTTTAGATTAGACTTACAGTGTGGAAACAGGCCCTTCGGCCCAACAAGTCCACACCGACCCGCCGAAGCGCAACCCACCCATACCCCTACATTTACCCCTTACCTAACACTATGGGCAATTTAGCATGGCCAATTCACCTGACCCGCACATCTTTGTGACTGTGGGAGGAAACCGGAGCACCCGGAGGAAACCCACGCAGACACGGGGAGAACGTGCAAACTCCACACAGTCAGTCGCCTGAGTCGGGAATTGAACCCGGGTCTACAGGCGCTGTGAGGCAGCAGTGCTAACCACTGTGCCACCGTGCCGCCCACAAAATGGGCATTTTCACATGTTCCACATCATATTCAATTTGTCAGATCTTTTCCCATTCATTAACATTTTTTGTAAGCTCCTTTCATTCTCTTTACAACTTAGTTTTCTACCTATCTTTTTGCCAAATTTGCTGATGACACAATGCCTACCGTTCCTTCATCCAAGTTATTTATATAAATTATAAACTGACAAGGTTACGACACTACTCCCATGGTTCACCACATCTTGCCAACCTGAAAATGATCCAATTACACTTACTCCCTTCCTGTAAGTCATCAATCTTCTATCCACCTCAATGTACCAACACTTACATCATGAGCTTTAATTTTTCACAAAAGCATTTGATATGGGACTTTTTCACATGGCTACAGAAAATCCAATTGCAGTACATCACTGGTTTTTCTTCATCCACATCACATTTTACTTCCTTAGAGAACTCTAACAGATGGTCAAATGTATCCAAATACCATGCTCTAACTTCTTTTAAAAATAACATTTTCCCCATGATTGATGTTAATATAACTGGCCCGTGGTTTCCTGCTTTCTATCTACCTCTCTTTTTGAATAAAGAAATTACATTCGCTATCTTCCAATGTAATGTGACTGTACCTATATCGAGAGAGTTTTGAAAACTTAGAGCATAGAACATTACAGCACATTACATTCCCTTTGGCCCTCGATGTTGCGCCGACCTGTGATAACAATCTAAAGCTCGTCTAACCTACACTATTCCATTCTCGTCCATATGCCTATCCAATGACCATTTAAATGCCCATAAAGTTGGCGAGTCTACAGCTGTTGCTGGCAGCGCATCCCATTCCCCTCCTACTCTTTGAGTAAAGAAACTACCTCTGACATCTGTCCAGTTTCCATCACTCTTCAATTTGAAGCTATGTCCCCTCGTGCTAGTCATCGCCATCTGAGGAATAAGGGTCTCATTGTCCAATCTATCTAAACCTCTGATTATTTTATATGTCTCAATTAAGTCGCCTCTCAATCATCTTCTCTCCAATGAAAACAACCTCAAGTGCCTCAACCTTTCCTCGTAAGACCTTCCCTCCTTACCAGGCAGCATCCTAGCAAATCATCTCTGAACCCTTTCCAACCCTCCACATCCTTCTCCTATTGCAGTAACCAAAACTGTACACAATATTCCAAACATGGCCACACCAGAGTTTTGTACAGCTGCAGCAGGATCTCATAGTTCCAAAACGCAATCCCTCTATCACACCATATGTCTTCTTGACAACCCTATCAACTGGGTAGCAACGTTCAAGGATCTATGTACCTGGACACGGAGCTCTCTCTACTCATCTACACTACCAAGAATATTACCGTTTGCCCAGTACTCTGCATTCCTGCTACTCCTTTCAAAGTGAATCACCTCACACTTTTTTTATATTAAACTCCAATAGCACATCTCAGCCCAGCTCTGCAGCTTGTCTATATCTCTCTGTAACCTACATCATCCTTCGTCACTATCCACAACTCTACCGACCTTAGTGTCATTTGCAAATTTACTAACCCATCCTTCTCAGCCCTCATCCAGGTCATTTATATAAATGACAAACAACAGTGGACCCAAAACATATGCTTGCAGTACTCAATCCCTCTACCACACCATATGCCTTCTTGACAACCCTATTAACTGGGTAGCAACTTTCAAGGATCTATGTACCTGGATACGGAGCTCTCTCTACTAGTAACTAAACTCCAGGATGAATATTTCCTATCACCCATAACCTTCTGTCTTCTTTCAACTAGCCAATTTTTGATCCAAGCCGCTAAATCACCCTCAATCCCATGCCTCTGTATTTTTTGCAATAGCTGAAAATGTATTGCTGGAAAAGCGCAGCAGGTCAGGCAGCATCCAAGGAGCAGGAGAATCGACATTTTAGACATGAGCTCTTCTTCAGGAATCAGATCCTGACCTACTGCGCTTTTTCAGCAACACATTTTCAGCTCTGATCTCCAGCATCTGCAGTCCTCACTTTCTCCTATTTTGTGCAATAGCCTACCATGGGGAACCTTATCAAACACCTTACTGAAATCCATAGACACCACATCAACTGCTTTACCTTCATCTACCTGTCTGGTCACCTTCTCAAAGAACTCAATAAGGTTTGTGAGGCACGATCTACCCATCACAAAACGATGTTACCTATCCTTAATCAACTTATTAATCTCTAGATTATTATAAATCCTATCTGTTATAATCCTTTCCAAAACTTTACCCACAACTGAAGTAAGGCTCACAGGTCTATAATTTCCAGGGTTGTCCCTACTCCCCTTCTTGAACAAGGGAACAACATTTGCTATCCTCTAGTCTTTTGGCACTATTCCTGTAGACAATTATGACATAAAGATTAAAGAATTGCTAACACCACCTCCTTGTAAACCTCAATCCCATCTAGTCTAGTAGCCTGCACCTCCATATTCTCCTCGACCACATTGTCATTTTCCAGTGTGAATACTGACAAAAAGTATTCATTTAGTGCTTCCCTTCTCTCCTTTGACTCCACACACAACTTCCCACTACTATGCTTGATTGGCCCTAATCTTACTCTAGACATTTTATTCCTGATATTGCTACAGAAAACCATAGGGTTGCCAGTGACTTCTCATGTCCCCTCCTGGCTCTTCTTAGCTCTCTGCTTAGGTCTTTCCAGGCTAACTTATAACTCTCAAGCACCCTAACTGAGCCGTCACATCTCATCCTAACATAAGCCTTCTTCTTCATATTGAAGAGAGATTCAACTTCCTTAGTGAACCACGGCTCCCTCACTCAACCACCTCCTCTCTGTCTGAAAAGTATATACTTTCTCAAATAAATTCCACGTATCAATTGTGCCCATCCCCTCCAGTTTCCTTCCCCATCCGATGCCTAATCACATTGTAATTGCCTTTCCCTCAGCTACAACTCTTGCGCTGCAATATATACCTAACCTTTTCCATCACTAAATTAAACATAACCGGATTTTGGTCACTATCACCAAAGTGCTCACCTATCTCCAAATCTAACACCTGGCCTGGTTCCAAATCCAATGTGGCCTCACCCCTTGTCAGCCTGAGGACATACTGTGTCAGGAAACACTCCTGCATACATGGGACAAAAACTGGCCTATCTAAAGTACTTGAACTTTTCCCAGTCAATATTTGGAAAATTAAAAGCCTTTAGCAACTATCCTGTCACTCTTGCTCCTATAGAGGATCATCTTTGCTAAGCTATATCTACATCTCTGGAACTGTAGAAAACTCCCAACAGAGTAACCTCTCCTTTCCTGTTTCTAATCTCAGCCCATATTACCTCAGTAGAGGAGCCCAAACGTCCTTTCTGCAACCACGATACTGCCCTTGACTAACAGTGCCACACCTACCCCTGTTTTACCATTTTCTCTGTTCTTACTGAAACATCTAAATCCCAGAACCTGCAATAACCATTTCTGTCTCTGAAATGGCTGCAACAATGAAATCCCATGCTGTAAGTTCACTCACCTTATTCTGGATGCACCTGGCATTGAAGTAGACACACTTCAAACCTACTTCTTGCCTGCCGGTGCCTTTTTGCGATCTTGAAATCTTAGTTCTGACTTCTTTACTCTCATCTTCCCACATACTCGAACTTACAATCAGTGTACCAGCTATCTCACTAACCACTTCTTTTAAGACTTGAAGATAAAGTCCATTAGGACTTGAGCTCTTGTCAGGTTGTAGCTCCAAGAATTTATTCAGTATAAATTCAGTGATTGTGATTTTCTTGATTTCCTTCCTCTCTTCTGTTTCCTCATATATCACTGCTTCTGGTATGTTATATGTGTCCTGTGAAGACTGTTGCAAAATACCATTCAATTTCCCCATTTTCATTTTTAATACTCAAGACTCTCTTTCCAAAGGATCAATGCTAATTTTATTAACTTGTTTTTTTAACTTATTAAACTCTTACCATCTGTTTTTATATTTCTGGCTAATTTTCAGTTGTACTCCAAGCTTTTCCCCATTAAGTTTTTAGTCACTTTTTGCTGTGTTTTTATATTCTATGCAATCTTCTGACCTGCCACCTGTCTTTGTGCGATTATGTGCAACTTGTTTACTTTGATTCTATCTTTAGCATTTTTGGTTAACCATGGATAGGGGTTTGCCCCTTTGGATTTTTCTTACTCTTTTGAATTTATCTATTCTGTGTATTCTATCATATTCCCTTTAATGCCTGCTACAGCAGCCCTACCCTTTAATTAATTTGCATGTTCACTTTAGCCAGCTCTGCTTTCATGCCTTCATAGAGTCACTTTTATTTATATTTTTAAAGTAGTAGTCTCAGACTCGCTCCTCTCTCCATAAAACTGATTATTAAATTCAATTATAATATGATCATTGGAACCTATGGATGCCTTTACTATGAGACTTTAAATTTATTTTGTTTCATTGGACATTAAATAACGCTAAGCAGATATCCCAAGCCCTGATATCAGCATGGCCCTCTGGACCTCTATGTTTGCTGAAGAGAACTGTATCAGTGCCCCTCATTATATTGTTATATATTGCCACTACATTTCTTCCTACTCCTACCTTGTATATGTTCCTGTACCATGGTGGCATGGTCAGCTAGTTCACCAACCCTACAGCCCTCACTGTATCCAGTAAAGCTGAGATGAGTCATGCTGATGTAAAGTAATTCTTCCTTAAGCAAATGTGTAATATCAGTGGGCTAAGCTGCTACCCTAAATCGAGCAGTGGCTTTATGCTGGGGTGTCAGCCATGGCACAGTTGGTAG
The DNA here is from genome assembly GCF_020745735.1 of Hemiscyllium ocellatum. Classification (NCBI taxonomy): domain Eukaryota; kingdom Metazoa; phylum Chordata; class Chondrichthyes; order Orectolobiformes; family Hemiscylliidae; genus Hemiscyllium; species Hemiscyllium ocellatum. The sequence continues at coordinate 59,666,529 of NC_083423.1, forward strand.
CTAACAAACCTGCTCATGATAAGGTTCTGGGTTCAAATTCCAGTCTAGAGCAGTAACCAGTGAATAAGTAGTGAGTGCTGACTTTTGAATAAAATGTTAAACTGAGGCCTGTCTGCCTCAGTGCATGTAAAAGAACCCATGGAGAAGAAGAGCAGCTGAGTTCTACTGATACCCTGGCCAATATTTATTAACACCCCAAAGATAATAAACATCCTGAAAACCATAATCTCTGCTCATCATTATTATGTATTTGTGGGAGTTCACTGTATGCGAATTGGCTGCTGCATTACAACATTGACTACATTTCAAAAAGTACTTCATTGGCTGTGAAGTGATTTGAAATATCCAGTGATTGTGAAAAACCTTGTATAAATGCAAGTCTGTCTGTCTCTGTGTATTGCAGCTGCAGTGGACACAGTAAGTGATGCCTGATTAAAAACAGGTGATTATTGTAAATCAATCTTTCAAACAGAAAGCTGGCTGAACCACCAAAACAAATTCTGCAATTCCCCATCCTGACCACAAAGTAAAAACTTAACACAAACAAAGTGCTAAAAGATAAAATGAAAGCAAAATATGTCACACATTCCGAGTTGCTTGTCACCCCAGTGCAATTTGCCTCCCGCAGCTTAGTTGTCTCCCTTAGACTCCAGACTCTCAGTGAAGCAACAACAGGGCTACCATGGCATGTCACCTGAAATAGGCTGTTGCTGGGAAATCCAAAAACAACCCCAGCTTCCAAACAAAAACTGCAGCTTCATTCTCGGATGAACTTTTTCTCTTTATTCCATGTTTGTCTCAACATAATCTCCAATGTACTAAATTTGACAAAAATTTGGGTAATTGAGAAAACTGAAAGCAGCAAAATGAACCCTGTGAACTGAATTGGTGTTGAAAATAGGTGTTTTAGGATGCTCCTTAATGCATATGCATTGATAGCTTGTCTACTGCACTAAACTGTCATGGACCAAACCAGAACCCCCCCTCAAAATATTTTAGGAAGGTAGCCTCGACCCTAACATTTCTTTATTTTAAAGGCAAATGTAAGGTGGCTGTTCCCGATGGTCAAATTATTCGACATTAAGCAAAACACAATTTATTTAAGCACTGTATTGCTAAAATACAAACAGAGAAAGAGGAATTTAGGATACCTTAACTCTATTGGAAAACTCAACAGAATATTAGATACAGTAACTATTACTAATTAACTGTTCCAAAATAGTGGTGACAAGGTGGCTCAGTGGTTAACACTTCTGCCTCACAGTACCAGGGACCCAGGCTTGATTCCAGCCTCGGGTGACTGTCTGTGTGGACTTTGCACATTCTCGCTGTGTTTGCTTGGGTTTTCTACTGGTGCTCCGGTTTCCTCCCACAATCCAAAGGTGCGCAGTTTAGGTGAATTGGTCATGCTAAATTCAGCATATGGTCTAAGGATGTGTAGGTTAGGTACATTAGTCAGAGGTAAATGTAGGATAGTAGGGTAGGGGAATAGGTCTGGGTGGGATACTGTTCAGAGGGTGGGTGTGGACTTGTTGGGCCAAATGGCCTGTTTCCACACTGTAGGGATTCTGTGAAATCTATGAATATAGTAACATCTCATAAACATTCCCCTTGGCAAGAAAGGAAAATTCAGACACAGATTCTCACATGTAGTTCTCCAGTCCAGCAGGAAAAAACACTGAGGAAATTCAGAGAGAGTAGCAGCCAAGAGACATTTACTGAAGCTTCCAACTCTTTTGAGAAACCAATAGTTCCTGCTTAAAGCTTAACCTAAAAACTTAAAAAAAAACTGGAGAGCCTGGTCTGTGAGAGCTGGCCACACCCCAGGCTGCTTTAATTGTTCCAACTTTAAAATAACCCAAGGTCTCACAAATCATTTACTGAAGTGGTCTTCACTAGTCAGCTTGTCATCTCTGCCTTACAACCTCTGTTCAGAATAAACCAGTATAAAACAATCTCTTGAAAGCCATAGCATCATGCCAAAACTCATGATTAAGGTTGTTGCCAGTAGTACAATTTGAGGATATTCCTTTCTATTATAATCACTGTAAAGTAAGGCTTATTAGAAAGTGCTCTAAATGGAGGATATTTGCACTCCATTTCTCTGATCCAGCTTTTGTTGTCATGTTGCAGTTTATTGTTAATCAGTTGCTATTTCATCATCATGATCTTTTATTAATATATAAAGTATTTTAACTTCCTCAGTTTAAATACGTTTTGTGGAATTTAATGCAATTACACAGATCTCTGATGACAGAAGGTGTCTGACATACTCGGAAGCATCTAACCCCACCCCACCTTCTCCACTCCACCGCAACAACCTCTGGGGAGTTGCAATGCTAACTCCAGAATCAGTAGTAGAGCTGGAGGGCAGCTAATGTAACCCCATTGTTTTCTAAAAAAAAGAGTAGGAATTATAAAGTGGTTAGCCTGACTTTGGTAATGGGAAAAATGCTACAGTCCACCATTTAAAAAAATGGAAGAGCACTTGGAAAAGTGACAGGATTGGACAGAGTCAGCATGGAATTACAGAAGAGAAATCATGCTTGCCAAATCTACAATTGTTCAGCATTGTAACTAGAAGAGTTAATAACTCTAGTAGATGTGATGTGGAGGTGCCAGTTTTGGACTGGAGTGCACAAAGTCAGAAGTCACACGACACCAGGTTATAGTCCAGCAGGTTTATTAGAAATCACATGTTTTTGGAGCGCTGGTCCTTCATCACTTCACCTGGTGAAGTAACAGCACTCCAAAAGCTTGTGATTCCTAATAAACCTGTTGGATATAACCTGGTGTCATATGACTTCTGACTCTAGTACATGTGATTTGCTTGAACTCTCAGAAGTCTTTCAATAGGGACCCACATAGGGATTAGCATGCAAAAGTCAAGCATCGGGGATTGGAAAGTTAAAAATCACACAACACCAGGTTATAGTCCAGCAGGTTTAATTGGAAGCACTAGCTTTTGGAGCGCTGCTCCTTCATCAGGTGGTTATGGAGGACACAATTGTAAGACACAGAATTTATAGCAAAAGTTTACAGTGTGATGTAACTGAAATTATACATTGAAAAATACCTTGATTGTTTGTTGAGTCTTTCATCTGTTAGAATGCCATGATAGTTTCACATCTTCCATTTGTAAATCATAAAACTTTTTTTTAAAAGATGCATTCTCAGGTTAACTGTATCAATTGGTGTTAGCTAGACAATATGTTGAAGGTGTTAGCCCCCTGTGTTCTGCCTGTGCCATAATATTTAGGCTGATTCTAATCTAAAAAGTGAGATAACAGAGTCTTAGATGAATTCATGCAGTTTTTGAGCAAGTACAATGTAACTCTGGAGGTACAAATTCACCCACAAATGTATATGTATATGTGTGCATGTGGGTCTTTGTGTCTCTGTCTGTCTGTCTGGGTTGGGGGGTTGTGAGTGTCTGTGAAACAGAATGTATATGTGTGTGTATGTGAGTGTAGAAGTGAAGGGGTGCATGTGTGAGTGTGAGAGTGTGTGTGTCTGCAAGGGTGTGTGTGTGTGTGAACCCAAGGTCCCGTTTGAGGCTCTCCCTGTGGGTATGGAACTTAGCTATCAGCCTCTGCTCGGCCACTTTTTGCTGCTGCCTGACCCGAAGTCCGCCTTGGAGGATGGTAGGTCGAATGTCCTGGACAGCTGAAGTGTTCCCCAACTGGGAGGGAACACTCCTGTCATAGAGTATTAGAGATGTACAGCATGGAAACAGCCCCTTCAATCCAACCCATCCATGCCGACCAGATATCCCAACCCAATCTAGTCCCACCTGCCAGCACCTGGCCCATATCCCTCCAAACCCTTCCTATTCATATACCCTACAAATGCCTTTTAATTGTTGTAATTGTACCAGCTTCACCACTTCTTCCATAAACGTACCACCCTCTGTGTGAAACAGTTGCCCCTTAGATCTCTTTTGTATCTTTCCCCCTCACCCTACATCTATGCCATCTAGTTCTGGACTTCCCGACCCCAGGGAAAAGACTTTGCCCACTTATCCGATCCATGCTCCTCATAATTTTATAAACCTCTACAAGGACACCCCTCAGCCTCCGACGCTCCAGGGAAAGCAGCCCCAGCCTGTTCAGCCTCTCCCTATACCTCAAATCCTCCAACCATGGCAACATCCTTGTAAATCTTTTCTGAACCCTTTCAAGTTTTACAACATCTTTGCAACAGGAAGGAGACCAGAATTGCACACAATGTTCCAACAGTGTCCTGTACAGCCTATGCACTCAGTTTTAGTAATTTCCAAACTGGGATTCATACCCTGTTTCATACCAGTTAAGAACATTAAAAACTATTTTCAGATCCACAGTAGGTAACCTTACCCTTTCTCACAGTGAACTCCATCTATCACCGTTTTACACATTCACCCCTTTGCAACTTTCTCCTGGGATCTGCACAATTTACAATGCTGTCATCAGCAAATTGAAATATGTAACTCAGTTACATTACATTGAAGAAGTATATTAGGTTTAGATTAGATTCCTACAGTTTGGAAACAGGCCCTTTGGCCCAACAAGTCCACACTGCCCCTCAGAATAGTAACCCACCCATTCCCCTACCCTATATTTACCCCTGACAAATGCACTAACATTATCGGCCATTTATCGTGGCCAGTTCACCTGACCAGCACCTCTTTTGATTATGGGAGGATACTGGAACACCTGGAGGAATCCTACGCAGACACGGAGAGCATGTGCAAACTCCACACAGTTGACTGAAAGCAACCCATGTCGTGACAGAACCTATTGTGAGGGGGTGGGTAAAAGACATTGAAGAAGGCATTCAGATTCTAAAATTATTGAACTTGATATTGAGTCCTGAAGGGTTTCTTAGGGGCAAATGAGATGCTGTTCTTCCAGCTTATGCTGAACCTTGCTGGAACATTGCTGCAGGCCTGAAACAGAAATATTGGTGAGCGAACAAGGTTGTGTGTTGAAGTGGCAGTACTGAGTTGGATGACCATATTGAATGACAGAGCAAGTTTAAAGGGCTGAATGACATATTGCTGCTCCAATTTTCTGTGTATCTTATTTTGATAATGTAAAAGGTTGGTGGGTCATTCACTAATGCTCACAATTTCTTCTCAGGAACATTTGGGATAGACAACAAATGCTGACCTAGCCAGCATTTCCACAGCCCATGAAAGATTGAAAAAAGTTGAAGCCAGTATGAGTAGGTTGTTTCAAAGCCCACATGGTCTCTCTATGTAATTAAGTATGTTTCTAGCGATTTTGAAATAATCATAGTGATTTTTGAATCCTTTTTTTATTATTCTGTTCAGCAGAAATGACCAACAAACACAGCATAACTCACCTCTGAGTGTAATTTGAACCCAAACACAGGGATTTGGGAATTGAATGAAATTAGTTTTATTCCTCACCCAGTTTTTGAATAGTGGAGAATGATTGTAAAATTCAAGATTTGATTCAATACTTGGGCTTTCCATTTAGTGAGTTAGGGTACACTTGACCCCAGATTCTCCTCTGGTAACTGTGTCTGGATTTTATTCCATCTCAGGTGACTCCGCTGACTGCATTGAAGTTTGCTGAATTGGCAGCACGAGCTGGAATACCGAAAGGAGTTATCAATATTCTTCCTGGATCAGGTGAACTGACAAACTCTTCTTTTGTTGGAATTGTTCAATATATTTTGGGAGTGACTAACTAGTTCTGTATTTCAATGCTGTCTAAACAATGAGTTGTTGCATCATTCTTCCTGTATCCACACCTCTCTTGTACTTAACTGTGCTGAGTGCAGAACTCTGCCAGAGAGGAGATCCAGTGGAATTAAGGTAAAGGGGAAGGGCAACCAGATGAAAGTCTGTTAGTGGAAATGAGGCAACTGGATGCACTTGTGCTAGGATGGAGCAGGAAAATGGCAGAATGTGCGAGACAGAAAGTAGATTTAGAATGAAGTTTGCTGTGGAGAGGACTTATCCTACAAGGGGAGCTGGTTTTGAATTCTGTCAGAACTGCTAACTGCTGTGATACTGTGATAATGAATCTCTCTCAGATTGTTTTTTAACACTGCACTCAGTGCTGAGATCTGACCTCAATGGGGAGCAAGTAATCTATTACCTTCCACTCTTGTAATAGGCACCATCAAGCTTCTCAATCAGTGTAGCCTGTTGTTCCTGAATTAATTCATCTGCAATGTAACCTATTCTATGCTAGGCTTGTCTCTGTTTTTAATTCTGTTCTGGGATGTGGATATCATTGATGTTTATTAATATTTATTGTCCATTCCTAATTGCTCATGAGAAGGTGGTGGTGAACTGTCCTCTTGAACCATATGTATAATGTTGCTAGAAAGAGAATTGATTCTTGAAGTCATGGCAATTAAGGAATGGAAGTATATTTCATTATCTGCCTGGAATGGAACTTACAGCTAATTCCTATGGATCTATTACCCATGTTCTTTGAATTGTTAGATGTGTCAGATATGTTTCATGCTAGCTAAGGGGTCTTCGTGAATTACTGTAGTGCATTAGATTAAATTACTTAGTGTGGAAACAGGCCCTTCGGCCCAACAAGTCCACACCGCCGAAGCGCAACCCACCCATACCCCTACCCCTACATTTTACCCCTTACCTAACACTACGGCAATTTAGCATGGCCAATTCACCTGACCCGCACATCTTTGTACTGTGGGAGGAAACCGGAGCACCCGGAGGAAACCCACGCAGACACTGGGAGAACGTGCAAACTCCACACAGTCAGTCGTCTGAGGCAAGAATTGAACCCAGGTCTCTGGCACTGTGAGGCAGCAGTGCTAACCACTGTGCCACCGTGCTGCCCATTGACAAGCATCTTGTCAATGGTGCACAGTTGCTGCTACTGATCGTGGAGGGAATGAATGCTGAAGGTGGTAGAAAGAATGCCATTCATTTGGGCTTTTTTTTGGTGTTGGGCTTCTTCAATTTTTTTGGAAATGTATTTATTCGGTCAAATGAAGAGTATTCCAGCATATTCCTTATACTAGAGACAGTATATTCCTGTTAGGGTGAAAGGAAAAGCTGGTAGGTATGGGGAACGCTGGATGACTAAAGAAATTGAGGCTTTGGTTAAGAAAAAGAAGGAGGTATATGTCAGGTATAGACCAGATAGATCAAATGAATCCTTAGAAGAGTATAAAGGCAGTAGGAGTATACTTAAGAGGGAAATAAGGCAGGCAAAAAGGGGACATGAGATAGCTTTGGCAAATAGGGTCAAGGAGAATCCAAAGGATTTTAACAAATATATTAAGAACAAAAAGGTAACTCGGGAGAGAATAGGGCCCCTCAAAGATCAGCAGGGCGGCCTTTGTGTGGAGCCACACAAAATGGGGGAGATACTAAACGAGTATTTTGCATCAGTATTTACTGTGGAAAAGGATATGGAAGACATAGAATGTGGGGAAGCAGATGGTGACATCTTGAAAAATGTCCATATTACAGAGGAGGAAGTGCTGGCTGTCTTGAAACGTATAAAAGTGGATAAATCCCCAGGACCTGATCAGGTGTATCCTAGACCTCTGTGGGAAGCTAGAGAAGTGATCGCTGGGCCCCTTGCTGAGATATTTTTATCATCGATAGTCACAGGTCAGGTGCCGGAAGACTGGAGGTTGGCTAACGTGGTGCCAGTGTTTAAGAAGAGTAGTAAGGACAAGCCAAGGAACTATAGACCAGTGAGCCTGACGTTGGTGGCGGGCAAGTTGTTGGAGGGAATCCTGAGGGACAGGATGTACATGTATTTGGAAAGGCAAGGACTAATTAGGGATAGTCAACATGGCTTTGTGCGTGGGAAATCATGTATCACAAACTTGATTGGATTTTTTGAAGAAGTAACAAAAAAGATTGATGAGGGCAGAGCAGTAGATGTGAGCTATATGGACTTCAGTAAGGCATTCCCCATGGGAGACAGGTGAGCAAGGTTAGATCTCATGGAATATAGGGAAAACTAGCCATTTGGATACAGGACTGGCTCAAAGGTAGACGCAGGGTGATGGTGGAGGGTTGTTTTTAAGGCTAGAGGCTGTGACCAGTGGAGTGTCACAAGGATCGGTGCTGGGTCCACTACTTTTCATCATTTATATAAATGATTTGGATGTGAGCATAAGAGATATAATTAGTAAGATTGCAGATGATATCAAAATTGGTGTAGTGAAGAGCAAAGAGGGTTACCTTCGATTACAACGGGATCTTGATCAGATGTGTCAATGGGCTGAGAAGTGGCAGATGGAGTTTAATTTAGATAAATGCATTTTGGGAAAGCAAATCTTAGTAGGACTTATACCCTTAATGGTAAGGTCCTCGGGAGTGTTGCTGAACAAAGAGACCTTGGAGTGCAAGTTCATAGCTCCTTGAAAGTGGAGTCGCAGGTAGATGGGATAGTGAAGAAGGCATTTGGTATGCTTTCCTATATTGAGTTCTAGAGTTAGGTCATATTGTGGCTGTACAGGACATTGGGTAGGCCCCTTTTGGAATATTACCTGCAATTCTGGTCTCCTTCCTATCATAAAGATGTTGTGAAACTTGAAAGGGTTCAGAAAAGATTCACAAGGATATTGCCAGGGTTGGAGGATTTGAGCTACAGGGAGAGGCTGAACAGGCAGGGGCTGTTTTCCCTGGAGCGTCAGAGGCTGAGAGGTGACCTTATAGAGATATATAAAATTATGAGGGGCATGGATAGGATAAATAGGCACAGTCTTTTCCCTGGGGTGGGGGAGTCCAAATCTAGAGGGCATAATTTTAGGGTGAGAGGGGAAAGATATAAAAGAGACCTCAGGGGCAACTTTTTCACCCAGACGGTGGTATGTGTATGGAATGAGCTGCCAGAGCAAGTGCTGAAGGCTGGTACTACTGCAACATTAAAGAGGCATTTGGATGAGTATATGAATAGGAAAGATTTGGAGGAATATGGGCCGGGTGCTGGCAGGTGGGACTAGATTGGATTGGGATATCTGGTCAGCATGGACAGGTTGGACCGAAGGGTCTGTTTCCATGCTGTACACCTCTGTGACTCTATAATAAAATTCTATCATTATGGTGTTGCATAGTTTGATCTATTATATACAAAACTTCGTTTGACATCAGTCCTGGGGAGGCAGGAGATTGTTTAAACACTTGTTAACTGCTGGCTGCTACTCCGATTAGTGTGTCTGTCCAGGCTGTGTAATTAAAAGATGTTAGTTCTTTTATCTTTTAAGTTTGAAATGGTCTTTATCGAATCAACCTTTATGTTAGTAAAAATACTAAACCTATATAATCTAAATAAGTTAGAAATTTATAAATGTCTTTATGTGGAGAATGTTAAATTGGGCTGTGAGATTTTGTTTGCTACTTGCCGGTTTTGACAGTTCTCATTCATTCAGTTCCAGCGCTGTTTTGATAGGAAGTTTCTTAACAGTTCTGTTAATATGTATGGATCTAGTTGAGGAAGCTGTTTGATGTTTTGTTTCTACTCAGGTCTGAGAGACAGTTGGTAAGGGCTGATTAATATTGTAATGTTTTGTGGAGACTTGGTGGGGATGGTATTTTTTATGACATTGACATCTAAACAAGGGTAGATTTTGATATAAAAATAGGCCTGATCAGGGTTAAAGGAATGAAGAAGCAGTAATGGGTTGAAAGGGATGTTTTAATTTAGTCTATATTGTAATAGTAAAATACACTACAAAACCACAGTTTTATGAATGAATGAATGAATGAATGAAAACATTTTATAGTAAATTACCGGTTAATGAAGGGTTTTGAACAAATGAATGGGAATGCAGTATGAATGAGTATAGTGAGCTGGTGAGTGAGTTAGTAAAGATACGTATAACACAATATCTCACACATCTATTGGTTCCCTTTCATCCACCCTGCTTGTTGTATTCCTCAGAGATTTCTGATAAGTTTATCAACACAATTTCCCATTTACAAAACTGTATCAACACTACCTGATTGTATTACATTTTTCTAAATGTTACTAAAACAAGACAAGAAGTCAGAACCTTTTGTCTTGCATTTGTCAGACTTGGAAAAAAAGGAGCACCTACTCTGTTTCTCATGTAATAGTCCAGATGAAAAGATGAACAGTTTTGACTTCTGGTCATCTTTAAGCAATATTTATGTTCTATGCAACCAAGCAATTATTTATTTCTAAATGTTCTACTACTGGTATGTTAATAAGGGATTCCATCATTTCATTGAAGACAGATATTAGGCAGAAATGACCTATAGTTTCCCATTTTCTGATTCTTTCCTTTCTTGAATAAGGTGTTGCATTTGTGGTTTGCTAGGACCTTTCCAGGCGTCTAGGGAATCTTGGGAGATTGCAATCAATACATATCCACTATATCTGCAGCCACCATCAGCTGTGGGGCATGTGGTAATCAGCAGGATATTTGCCCATTTTACCCGGTGCCATGAGAGTTCATGGCTTCAGAGTCTGTTGGACCATGCTCTGCTGACCATATGCCACTGATGAGATAAGACATTCCCATGAATGGTGATGAAGACGCAGTATTCTTGGCTACAATTCCAATAACATAGCCACTGTGCAGCCAAAAATACCATATTGCTATTCAAAATCTACAAATCGGGTTGCAACTACTGAACTTTGATATTAATCAAGATATTTAATAGCCGTTGGATCCTTCACATTTACTCCTAGGTGGCCTGGTTGGGCAGCGGCTGTCAGAACACCCGGATGTTCGCAAACTGGGGTTCACAGGATCAACTCCAATTGGTAAACAGATTATGAAAAGGTAAGTTGTAAAATCGTTTTTTCAGGATGTTCAACGGGACATTGTCAACTCACCAATAGACAGTAGATAAATCTTTGGTTGTTGAGCATGACCTACAATTACTGTGACCTTGCCTTTTATTGAGAGCAATAATTGTAAATGAAATAGCAGTTGTAGACAAAATAAGATACAGAGGAAAAAAACAGATTTTCAAATCAGAATGTGAGAAATAAACAAAACATTTTGCAAAGACAGAGCATCCAATAAATTGAACAGCTCAGAACATTGATAAGGTGAAGAATGGCCTTTTTCATCCTTCATTCTTTCTTATGCCTTTCTGGTTGTGGTGACAGACAGACCTTCCCTCTGACAAAGAATAAACTTAAAATCTGAGTCATGGTCAGAAGGTGTAATTCAAGAAGACATCTGAGATAGGTTGATAAAGAAACCACATAGTGCTGAGAAATCTCAGGAGTGTAGATGGAATGTTTGGAAAGTCAGCTTTTGCTAATACTGGAACTAAAGGGCAACTGCGCTCATTTGAAAATGCGCATGCGCATGGTTCCAGACCGTGTATGTTGTTGCATCATGCATTAAGTTCACACTGCACATGTGCACAGAACAGTCTTAGCGTTGAAGCAAGAATCAGATGGGGGAGGCAGGGTAGGTTGCAGTTGGCAGAAGATCGAAATTAGGGTAGGAAAGAAGAGAAAATAGACAGGAAACTCCCCAGAAATAAGACAAATAAGTAAATCTCAGCCATCATAATATAGGAGACAGGTTCAAATATTGGAGGGTGGAGTTGATGATCAATCAACAAGAATGACTTATTAAGGAATGTGTAGGTTTAAAGCAGATTTTGGGATTTCTCTTTCTTTTAACTACAATACCCCCTGCAGAGTCATGCTCTTTTATTCTTAACTTCTAGAAACTTTCAAGGTTCGGTCATCCAGTCAATATTCTGTCATATTTTGCAGACATGATGGCGTTTATATTTATTACATGAGAGCATATATACACAGATCTTTGATATAGCTTGATTTGTCAATAGTATGAGTGGGATTGACTCCTGGGGAAAAAAGATAGTTATAATGGCAATTGTCAAATGAGATATAAATGAATGATAATATAATTGACCTTTTAACATCTGTTTAACAGCTGTGCTGTGAGTAATCTGAAAAAGGTCTCTTTGGAGTTGGGTGGGAAATCTCCACTCATCATCTTCAATGACTGTGACCTTGACAAGGCTGTAAGAATGGTGAGTGTTACCTGAGACATCCCTTGTTTCCAACTCTGCAGTCAGTCTGTCAATGAATGAAAACTGACCCCAATTCTTGTTCAGTGAACACAGCAATTCCTTTTCTTATATGTAATTGTTAATCTTCCTCCTGCAGGGTATGGGTGCAGTATATTTCAATAAGGGGGAAAACTGCATTGCTGCTGGCCGTTTGTTTGTTGAAGAATCTGTCCATGATGAATTTGTTCGGCGAGTGGTAAGTTATCATGGAGTTCTTCTTGTTTATTGTTCTTCCGTTTTAAGGAGAAAATGCACATTATTAATGTGTGGTGGTCCTGTATTTTATTTCCCATGCTGTTATACAGGTTGAGGAGATTAAGAAGATGAAAATCGGTGATCCTTTAGACAGGTCAACAGATCATGGGCCACAAAACCATAAAGCTCATCTGGAAAAACTGTTGGAATACTGTGAGATTGGAGTGAAGGAAGGAGCGACACTGGTATATGGGGGAAAGTCTGTTTTGCACCCTGGTATGAAGTCTTTAACTTTATAGAAATGGGTTGACAAAGAAACCAAATGTTTTTATGTGATACAGTTGAGCAGTATTTCGTTTTTATGCATACTTGAAGGCAGGAACAGAGGATGTTACTGGAAGGACAGGAGGACTTTAAAGATGATAGAATACAACAATGTTAAGCATGTGTACAGTTCTGCCATATGAACAGATTTACCCATTCAGACCTGTGAACCTGATACACTGTTCAGTGAGATAACAGCTCATCTGATAGCTAACTTCGTATACCTGTCTTCACCCATTATCCTTTCAAATAACAAAGTTCCATCAATCTTGGACACTTCATTGAACCTCAGTAGCTGTTCATGGAATACAGTCTTAAACATTTCCTATCTTTTTTATGGAAGTGTTTCAAAATTCTACTGCTGAAAGGTCTGGTTCTAATTTTTAGACTGTCGCCTGATCAGAGATGACTCAACCAGTGGAAATAATTTTTCTCTATGTACTATATCCATTTTCCTTAATATCTTTAAAGCTTTAATCAAATCACCTGTTTGCCTTTTAAATTCCAGGCAATATAACCCTAGTTTGTGTGTAATCACTTCATTTACTTCAACCTTTGGAGTTGAGGTACCATTCTGATAGATCTACAGTAACTCCTTCCATGATGAAAACATCCTCTCAAAGGTGTGATCCCTAGGGCTGCTCACAGTGAATGCAGGTGAACTCGAACCAAAACTTTATTTTACTGAAGCTAAGCATGTTTTCTAATCCTCATAAAGTTATAGACTTGCATTCTGTTGGGTTTTTGATTATTTTCTGGACCTGTTGAAACATTTTAATGATCTGATTTAGTGAGTCCTTCTTGTTTCTAGCTGTAACCGTTTAGGAGGTTCTCTGATCTGTCCTGCATTCACTTCCCACAGTTTTGCCTTTTCATTTAATGTATCAATATTTCTTTGCAACTTATTACCTATCTGCCTTGTCGGCAATGTGGATTTTTGTACACCAAAATCTAAGTAATTAATGAATGCAGTGAATAGTTGAGGGGCATCATAAGTCCCTTCCTGACAGTTAAAGTATTGTCTATCATCCCGGTCTCAGTCTCTGTCACTCCGCCAATTTCCTAACCAAGGCAATAATCTGCCTTTAATGCCATGAACTCCAACTTTAGCTAACAGCCTCATGGGGAGTTTACCTTGTTCTGAATGTCCAAATACATATACCTCCAGCCATTAGTTCAATCATTTCTTCAAAAAATATTTGTTTGATTTGTTGGACAGGACCTAGCCTTTAAAATCTATGCTGGTTCTCTCTCGTCAATTGAATATTTTCAAAGTGTTCAGTCACCATATCCTTACTTACAAACTCTGACAATTTCCAGAGAGTAAATATTCAGATCACCAGCCAATAATTCCCTGGTTTCTCCCTTTCTGTTTTCTTATATATGCATAGTTTTTCAATCTAATAGAACTGTTTCTGAATCATGAGAAACTTGCAATAATATAGTTTGGGCTCTAGCGCTGTTCTGGCCTCCTTCCTATATAAATCTTAAATAGAATTACGTGGTTCTACAAATTTGTCAATATTAAATGCTGTGATTCTCTGCATTACTGTTACTATGCTTAGGTTACTTCTGGTAACTCCCTGTCCTCTGATTTACTAAATTTCTGGAAAATTCTGGCATGATCACTGGATGCTCTATTGGAAAGACTGATTTAAAGTGATTATTCAGCATGTAATATAAGTAATATACAATATTACCATTACCAGTTTTTTTTCTCCTGTAATTGTAAACATGTTCTCTGTTGGTTTGATAGTGTACATTTATTTTTATGCTCTTTTTTACTAGCTCTTACTATTTGTTTTGTTCTTTATTCTTTGCATCCTTCCACGGTGAGTTAGTAAGTGGTGAGGAACAGACTGAGTTAAGCCATTGAGTCCAATGACTTGTCAAAGGACATGGTGTAGTCTGTATACTGTGCCTGTAGTCAAAAGACTTTTAGTTTTCAGCCTTGATTATTGTGTTTCTGGTGGTTATCTTTGTTCTAGGTTTCTTCATGGAACCGACAGTGTTCACTGATGTGGAGGATGACATGTTCATTGCGAAAGAAGAATCATTTGGACCAGTGATGGTCATTTCTAAGTTTCGAGATGGGTGAGTTGAATGATGAAGTGGAACTACCATCTTGCTGAGTGTTTAGAAAGAGGTTACGGGCAGTGCTATACTGTAAACTAAATGAAATGACTCAGCCATAGACGAGATTCCTTGAGTTTGGCACAGGAAAATAGACAGTAAGACTCTGCCACTAACCTCAATCCATTACAATCTTTTCCACTCTAGCTGTAGAGGGTACTCCTTAAACATACTTCTCCAGGTCTTCTATGCCTGTTCCCATAATCTTTTCCCTTCTGGGTGTGTCCAGTTCACTGCCACTCCCACTCTGGCAAGGTGTATGGACAGGAGGCAAGATAAGTGTCCAGCCAGTAAGTTCAAAACCAAATGAGATTGTAACATAATGGTACAGGCACAACACATGGTGACAATAAACTCTACTGTCTTCTCTCTCTCTTTTTCTCTCTCTCTCTCATGGTGGTGGTTACGGTAGAGACTGCATGGAGATGATAGATAGTGACTGAGGAATTGATGAGAAGCAACTGAGGGTGTGCAGGCAAACTGGAAACATCTCCTGTTCACAGTGTATCAAAGGCAAGAACTGTTTCTATGAGAATTGAAGATTTAGCTGTATTTTGAGTGATTTTGTTCAAGATTTCCTAATCTAAAATGGTGCAATACAGAAAGAGACCATTCAGGCTATCACACCTGGGCTGGCTCTTTAGAAAAGCTAACCTAGTTAGTCCCACACCCCTAGCTCTTTGTACATCAGAGTTTTCCTTCATTTTCATCCAACTCCCTTTTGAATGTTATCATTTAATCTCTTGTATCAGCCCTTTGTTCAGCACAGCCAGGTTATAAGAACTCGTGATTCTTTTGCTATCACTTCAAATCGAAAGATCCGGTTCTACCACTGGAGGCAGTTTCTCATATTTAACCTATCAAACCTTTCAAGGTTTTGGACACCTCACTTAAATTTCCTTTTAACCTTCTCTGTCCTAACAATAAGAAACTCAGCTTTTCTGGTTTCCCCACAGACCTGAAGACCTTCAGCCTAGCTAGTCCCACATCCCTATTACATCAAATGTTCACTGTAACCTTTCCAAAGTTTATCATATTTCCAGAGATGCCAGACCAGCCATCCTGGTACAAGACATTGGTTCGGCTGCATTTAGAATATTGTGTACAGTTCTGGTCGCCACATTACCAAAAGGATGTGGACATTTTGGAGGGTGAAGAGAAGGTTTATGTGAATGTTGCCTGGTATGGAAGGTGCTGGCTATGAAGAGAGATTGAATAGGTTAGGTTTATTTTCACTCGAAAAAAGGAGATTGAAGGGGGACCTGATTGAGGTTTACAAAATCATGAAGAGTATAGACAGGGTGGATAGAGACAAGCTTTTTCCCAGGGTGAAGGATTCAATAACCAGAGGTCACGCTTTCAAGGTGAGAGGTGGAAAGTTTAAGGGGGATACATGGGACAAGTACTTCACACAGAGGGTGGTGGGTGTTTGGAACGCGTTGCCAGCAGGTAGATTCATTTAAGATGTGTCTGGATAGATGCATGAGTAGCTAGGGAGCAGTAGGTTACAAATGCTTTGGAATTGACTGACAGATTTAGACAGTACATTTGGATTGGCTCAGGCTTGGAGGCCGAAGGGCCTGTTCCAGGGCTGTAAATTTTCTTTGTTCTTTGTATATGACATTCTAATGTAAAGGTACTGCCTTGTTTTTAAGCCTTCTCTGAATGGATTCAGCGTGTGGTCAGTCACTTCAGTGTTTGCAGTGACAGTGACTTCAATAAGAACACAACCCAGACTATTCATACAAGTCTGTACAAAAAGTAGTGTTGTGAATAAACTTGGAGATGTGACTCACCAAGAATCCAGTCTTCTGGCATATATTACATGGACTGGCATACAAAACCCAACAAAGTGCATTACTGTCCCTATTAAACTGTAGTGCCCAAATTTAGTATGGTCTAACCAAAGTACTAAGATTTTGCCAACTTCCTTTCATTTCTACTATATGCCTGTATGAAACAAAAGATTTTAACAGCCTTCTCAATGTGCTCAGTTGTATATATACATGCACGCACTCACCCTTACTTGCCACAGGCCTCTCTGTTTCTCTGCATCCCATCTAAAATTAGATCATTTAGTGTCTCATTCATTAGACTAGAATAGATCATTTAACAGTTATGGTAAATTTTACCCTCTGAATGTCTGTCATTGTTAAATCCTCTTAAGTCCTCACTCTTCTCTTCTGTGTTTGCATTTTGTCATCTATAAACTTTGAAATTATGCTCCCCCTATACAAGTCTGCATCAATAGCAGTTCCCCAAATATCTACACCGAAAATAGAATAGAACAAAATACAATCCCTACGGTGTGGAAATAGGTCATTTGACCCAACAAGTCATACCGACCCTCCGAAGAGTAACTCACCCAGAGCGATTCCCCTATCATATTACCCCTGACTAATGCACCTAACCTACATAATCCCTGAACACAATGGCCAATTTAGCATGTCCAATGCACATCTTTGGACTGTGAGAGGAAACAGGAGCACCCAGAGGAAACCCACGCAAACATGGGGGAGTATGTTCAAACTCCACACACGCAGTCGCCCGAGGTTGGAATCGAACCCAGGTCCCTAGTGCTGTGAGGCAGCAGTGCTAACCACTGAGCCACCATCCCACCCACAGGCGAGAAGAACTGTGTATTTTCTTTAGTTTGACAAAACAACAATCTACCATTACTTAGCAAAAGCAAAATAAATTGGAGCAGGAGTAGGCCTGTTAGCCCTTTGAGTCTACTCTACAATTCTAGGTTATGGCTGGTCTAATTGTGGCTTTACTTTCGTGCCTGCCTGCCATATCCGGTCATAGAATTATAGAATTCTTAAGGTGCAGAAGAGTCTATTCGCCTCATTGAGTCGATACCAACCCTCTGAAGAACATCCCACCTGTATCCCACTGTAACCCTGAATTTACTGTGACTAATCCACCTAACCTGCGCATCTTTGGATTATGGGAGGAAACTGGAGCACCTGGTGGAAACCCATGCAGACATTGGGAGAATATGCAAACTCCACACAGTCATTCAAGGCTGGAATGAAACCCAGGTCCCTGGTGCCATAAGGCAGCAGTGCTAATCACTGAGCCACTGTGCCATCCAATCCCCATAGTCTTTTTTTAATTTAACCTATTTTATAATCACCCTGTACGTTGACTGGAGCAGGTGGGACTTGAACCTGAGCCTCCCGGTCCAGGCATAGAGACACTATCACTGTGCCACAAGAGGGCCATTCCCAGTCTCTGCCTTGATCAAACTAAGAAATTAGCATCAGATGATTTCCTCCCTTTTATACTGCCAACTTTCCAAACTCCTCCTTTTCATGAATTTCCATTCTGTCCAATTTCTATTAACACTTCTCCTTCACTGCTACAGAGGCAGTATCCTTTTCTTGAAAGAAATCAGATTCAAAGTGCTCACTCATCACCATAGCCATACTCTCTGCTTCAGAAGATTGTCTTTTTGGTCTGTAGTGTTGTGAAGTTGGTGTTTGTAAAATTGTAAAATGGGGAATGTATTGTGTGGTTCCTTTAAAAGATGGTGTTTTTTTCTATGCTTAGAGTTAAAATGGACGTCTGGCAGCAGCTTGAGTTTGTCGGTACATAGACAGCCCGAACTGAAACATTTGTATCAAAAGGCACTACAGTTAGCAGGCCAAGCAGCGGTTTTTGTCAAGGCAACAGGTTTTAAATTTAGCCAATCAATTTAAATCAGGCCCTTAGGTACTAAAAACCTAGCAAATTTAAACCTGATGATTTTGACAACCTAGGGCCAATCCGATTGTAAAAATATTGATAGGTCATCAAGGTATGAAAGAAGGGGGCAGTTGAAAAATCTATAGAGCTAGCTGCCATCCTGCCAGAGGTAAAAGCTCTCATCTCTCCATCAAGATAAATTGGCAATCATAGTCATCTAAGTATTAGACAAAGCACCATCCAGTTGATAACAGTACCAATGGAGGAGAAGATGTTCCTGACAGAAGAGACAGAAGTAGGCACAGAAAATTCCAGAAGGCATGTAATCTGGCTGTAATTTCGAGACTAAACTCTTTTCTTTGTATATGAATGAGACTTAGATTTATTGGAATAGCATACCATTCAAATTTTGCATTATTTGGAGAGAGTTAGTAGCTGGAAGGGAATTTCTAATAGTTTAGTTAGGTTGTTGATTGTGAAGTGAGTGTCAGGGATTTCTTTTATTTAACCACTAAAATTTGATGAAAATGGATTACACCCCTTCTCATACTTCTTTTAACAAGGTGAGGCGCTCCTCTTTGGTTGTTTCAGTTTTGGTTCTCAGAAGAGGGTCAGCCTCTCCTTTATAACAGTAGTCGCTCCTGCTTTTAGCATCGGTTTTATGTGGTCACTTGCTTACTTAAAAAAAACACTTCCTGGATTCACACTTATATTTCTTAGTAATCTATTCACATTCACTGCTTTTGGCCTCTCACTTACTTTTTCAGTTCATTCTTAATGCTCTTTCTCTTATAAACCTGTTATCTAATGCAAGCATTTTTCTACTATGCTTTATATTTGAAGAAATATTTGTGGTTATGAGATGAAATGTACAGTCCAATGTGAAGCACTGATTTTACTCTCTCTTTATATTGGTTTCAGAGATGTTGATGGAGTGTTGCATCGAGCAAATAATACAGAGTTTGGTTTAGCGTCAGGGGTTTTCACACAGGACATCGGAAAAGCGATGTATGTGAGCGATGGACTCGATGCTGGAACTGTATTTATCAACACATATAATAAAACTGATGTTGCTGCTCCCTTTGGGGGTTTTAAACAGTCTGGATTTGGAAAAGATCTGGGTAAGTTTAAACTTTATTCAGAAACACAGCTTGTGTTGGTCATAAGGTTTTTAATGGCAGCATTCTGTTGCAGCATTCACTCTATGGCCAGGCAGTTGTGTTATATTGAGTTCCAGGGCGGAGTGAAACTGAGTATGTGGGAGTTCCTTCTGGGGGATTGACTCTGGTTTTGCTCATTTTTTTTGAATGCCGAATCATGATGGAGCAACTTTTTGCTGCATGTGGTAGAACATAGTTCTTGTTTATTAAACTTGCTTATTAAAATAAACATTCTTGTTTATTTTTGCAGCCTTATCAAACTGTGGCAATGGTGTATCTATGCTCCAATTTCCTCTGCCCTTCCATTCATAGAGCCATAGTGTCCTAAAGCACAGAGACAGCCTCTTTCGCCCAAACTGGTCCATGCTGACCAAAATGTCCATCCACGCTATCCTATTTCCATGCCTATATCTTTCTAAACATTTCCTATCCATGTATTTGTCTAAATGCCTTTTAAACGTTGTTAATGTAACCGCCTCAACCTCTTCTACTGGCAGCTCATTCCATATGTATACCACTCACTGTGTAAAAGAGTTGCCCCTCAGGTTCCCTTATATTCTTTCTCGTCTAACCATAAACTGATGGCCTCTAGTCCTAGATTCCCCAATTCTGGGAAAAAGATTGAGTGCATTTACCTTATTCATGCCTCTCATGATCTTATATACTTCTATAAGATCCTCCCTCAGTCTCCAACCTTCTAAAGAAGAATGTCCTAACTTGTCCAACGTCTACCTGTAATTCAGACTGTTGAGTCCTGGCAACATCCTTATAAATTTATTCTGTACTTTTTCCAGTTTAATAACATCCTTCCTATCACAAGGTGACCAAAATTGAACACAATACTCGAGTGTGGCCTCATCAATGTCCTGTACAACTGCAACATAACTTCCCAACTTTTAAACTCAATGCCCTGACTGATGAAGGCCACTGTGCCAAAAGCCTTCTTCACTGCCCTGTCTCCTGTGACTCCATTCTCAGAGAACCATGCACCTGAACTGCAAGGTCCCTGTCTCCCACTGCACTCCTTAAGGCACTACCATTTACCATGAAACTCCTACCTTGATTTGATTTTCCAATATACAAGACCTCGCACTTATCTATATTAAACTCCATTCTCAGCCCAATTCCCAGATGATCAAGATCCTGCTGCAATTTCTGATAACCTTCCTCGCTGTCCATGATACTGCTTATTTTAGTGTCAGCTGCAAACTTACTAACCATGCCTTGTACATTCTGATCCAAATCGGTGATATCGATAACAAACAGCAATGGGCCTAACACTGACCCCTGAGGCACTCCACAAGTCACAGGCCTCCAGTCCAACAAGCTTCCTTCTACTATTACCCTCTTCTTCCGACCATCAAGCCAATTTGTATCCAATTTGCCAGCTCCCTATGTATTCTATGCAATCTAACCTTCTAGAGCAGCCTATCATGTGGAACCTTATCAAAGGCCTTACTGAAATCTATATAGATTACATCAACTGCCCTGTCCTCATCAAACTTCCTGGTCACTTCAGAATCAAACTCTTATCAAATTCGTGAGGCATGACCTCCCATGCACATAGCCATGCCGACTACTCTTATTCAAATGGCCAAAGTGAGGAGTGCAAATGCTGGAGATTATAGTCAGGAGTGTGATGCCAGAAAAGCACAATGGGTCAGGCAGCATTCAAGGAGCAGGAAAATCGACATTTCAGGCAAAAGCCCTTCATCTTTCCAAGTATCTTAGCTCTCAGAATCTTCTCAAGGAATGTGCTTCCTACAGATATTGGGCTTAGATTATGTTTTGTTTTATTGTGTTTTTTATTGATGTGTTTCACCTCAAATTTGCTTAATTCGTTTGCCACTTTATGCACATTCTGTCAATAGCTGTTGGCAGCTTCATTTGTGATTTATAAAAAAAAGTTACATTCTATTTTGATATTGACACTGCATCTTCTAAGTCATGTCACTCTTCCTTTGCTTTCTCATTAAGATTGTAGGCCAAGTAATTTTAACTTTAACTAGTAGCATGTTTAAATGTTCTCCCTCTATCATACTTGGAAGGAACTAAGTTTCCAGCTGCTATTGAGCCATTAAGTCAACATGTGTCCCATTCCCAGCAATCTAATCCAGATTCTGATTGTAAATAGTGTATGGTTTGCCAATATAGTTAACATGTGACTTCAATATTCAGCAGACTAAGAGAGGTAAAAGAAGCTATCTGAAGACATGTTGCAAAAAAAGTTGTTTTTTCTCTGTCTTCCTCTCTCAATCTCATTTTGTTTGCAGAAGTGATGTCTGTTCTGTAGATTCCTAACCATAATTCTCTATTTATAAATCTATATTTCTTTATCCTTTCGATTTAGGAGATTGGATTGGTTAGGATTATATTCCCTGGAGTTCAGAAGAAAAAGAGAGAATCTCATATAAACGTGTAAAATTCTAATTGGACTGGGTAGGTTAAACGCAGGAAGAATGATCCCAATAACTAGAGAGTCCAGAATTAGGAGTCACAGTTTAAGAGTACGGAGTAGGCCATTTACGACTGGGATGAGGAGAAATTTCTTCACCCAGAGAGTGGTGAGCCTGTGGAATTTTCTGCCACAGAGAGTGGCTGAGGACAAAACATTGGACGTTTTCAAGAAGAACTTTAGATATAGTTCTTAGAGCTAAAGGGATTAAAGGATATGGGGAGAAAGCGGGAATAGTCCTGATCATATTGAATGGGCAGAACAGGCTTGGAGGATCTAATGGCCTACTCCTGCTCCTATTTTTGAGATGTGGAGTTGATGTCAGGTGAGCTATTTTCAAATTTGGAACTGTTTTCAAAATCAGCGAGCAGGAATGTGGGGAACAGAGGCGAGACACAGTGTGCAACTGAAAGAGGGGCTTAACGGTGGCACAGTGGCTAGCACTGCTGTCTCACAGCGCTAGGGACCCGGGTTCAATTCCTGCCTCAGGCAACTGTCTGTGTGGAGTTTTCACATTCTCTCCTTGTCTGTGTGAGTTTCCTCCCACAATCCAAAGATAGGCAGGTTAGGTGAACTGGCCATGCTACATTGCCCATTGTGTTAGGTGCATTAGTCAGGGGTGAACGTAGGGGAATGGATTTGGGTGCGTTACTCATCAGAAGGTTGGTGTGTGGACGTGGGCCGAAGGGCCTGTTTCCACACTGTAGGTAAGCTAATCTAATCTTGTGCAAAGGCATATGAGTGGAGATTACATGGATTGGAAGATTCTGGAAAAACAGCAAAGAGACAAAAAAAATCAGGGACAATGCTGAGGGATTTTACAAATATTTTGAGAATCAGAGAGAGGTGCAGAAATTCCTTAAAGACATAAGTAATATTGTAATTGTAAACCAGAAAATGGCAGGCATGTTAAATAAGGACATATATACAGGGAACGAGTGTGGCCATTCAGCCACTCAAGCCTGTTCAAAAGGAGCATGTGCTTTCAAGATCTGAGGAACTTGTTTTCACCCAGAGGGTGGTAGATATATAGAACATGCTACCTGAGAGGGTGGTGGAGCCAAGTACTCACGCAACATTCAAGAAGCATCTGGATAAGTACTTAAAATGCCAAGACATTGAAG
Source organism: Hemiscyllium ocellatum (assembly GCF_020745735.1). Taxonomy (NCBI): domain Eukaryota; kingdom Metazoa; phylum Chordata; class Chondrichthyes; order Orectolobiformes; family Hemiscylliidae; genus Hemiscyllium; species Hemiscyllium ocellatum. The sequence continues at coordinate 59,689,650 of NC_083423.1, forward strand.
GCTATAAATAAGTGCAGCTAAGTGGGATTAGGGTATCTTGATGTTTGTTGGTCAACAAAGACATGATGGGCCGAAGGGCCTGTTTCTATTCTTTATGACTCTGTGACAATCATAGCTGACTTGCATGTGGTTTCAACTCCACTCTCCTGTCATGTTAAACTCCTTGCCGATCAAAGATCTATCTAAATCTGCCTTAAAGACAGATATTCTTTTTCTGGGAAGGAGAATTTCACTGGTAAATGACGCTGTGTGAGAAAGAATTCTGTCACTTTTAAGTGGAAGATCCACAAGTTTTAAACCATGTTCTTAGTTTTAGTCTCTTCCAGTCAACATTCAACCATAAATTCTCCTCAGGATCTTCTGTTTTCAACAAGATCACCTTTCATTCTTTTTAACAGCTATTTTGTATATGTCTTCACAGTAAATGTTGAGGACAAAGTACCTGAGAAACCTCAAAATAGAGCATGAGGAGGAACTAACTGGATTAAATACAAATGAAATAATATTACAGCAAAACTAAAAAGATTATAAAGGTAGCCAACTCTCCAGGATGTTAAAAGGATGAAGTGAGAAAACTGATTGTCCAAAATGTCATAAATTGTCCCTTTGGATGGGAAACTGACTGATGTCACTTATGCTGTTTAACAGGTTTCTGAATCTAATATCAGTTGCGGGAAAGTTCCTAGAATCTTTATATAAGGACAGAGTGACTGAACATTTGGACCATTATGCACTAATTTGAGAGGCAATGTAAATTTGCAGAATGAGTCTAAAAGAAAATCATGAGAAATTAATTAGAACGTAGAACATTTCAGGATAGTACAGGCCCTTCAGTCCTTGATGTTGTGCTGATCTTTTATCCTACTCTAAGATCAAACTAACCTACGTACCCTACATTTTATTATCATCCATGTGCCTATTTAAGAGTCACTTAAATGTGTCTAATGTATTTGACTCTACTACTGCCACTGGCTGTGCATTCCACATACCCACCATTCTCTGCATAAAGAACTGACCTCTGACATCATCCCTAAAACCTTCTTCCAGTCACCTTAACATTATGCCCCCTGTGATAGCCATTTCTGGCCTGGAAAAGGTCTCTGACTATTCGCTCTATCTATGCCTGTCACCATCTTGTACACCTCTATCAAGTCACCTCTCACCCTTCTTCACTCCCTCAACCTTTCTTCATAAGACATGCCCTCCCGTCCAGGCAGCATCCTGATAAATCTCCTCTGGAGCTTCCACATTCTTTCTGTAATGAGGCGACCAGATCTGAACACAATATTCCAAGTGTGGTCTAACCAGGGCTCTACAGAACTGCAGCATAACCTCACGGCTCTTAAATTCAACCCTCGCTAATGAAAGCCAACACACTGTATGCCTTCTTAACAATCCTATCAACTTGGGTGGCAACTTTCAGGGATCTATGGACAAGAAACCAAAGATCCCTCTGTTCCTCCACACTGCCAAGAATCCTGAATTTAACCCTATGTTTTGCATTCAAATCTGACCATCCAAAATGAATCACTTCACACTTTTCCAGGTTGAACTCCATCTGCCACTTCTCAGCCCAGCTCTATATCCTGTCAATGTCCCATTGCAACCTACAACAGCCCTCCACACTATCCACCACCTCACCAACCTTTGTGCTATCGGCAGACTTGCGAACCCATCCTTCCACTTCCACATCTAAGTTATTCATAAAAATCACAAAGAGCAGAGGACCCAGAACAGATCCTTGTGGAACATAACTGGTCACCGAGCCCCAGGCTGAATACTTGCCATCAACTACCACCCTCTGTCTTCTATGGCCAGCCAATTCTGTATCCAGACAGTCAACTTTCACTGTATCCAATGCCTTCTTTCTGAATGAGCCTTATCAAATGCCTTGTTAAAATCCATGCACACCACATACACTGCTCTACCTAAATCAATATGTTTTGTCACATGCTGAAATAATTCAAGAAGGCTTGTGAGGCATGACCTATCCATCTCAAAGCCATGCTGACTATCTCTAATCAAACTATAGTTTTCCAAGTAATCATAAATTCTGTCTCTCAGAATCCTCTCGAATAATTTGTCCACCACAGTCGTAAGACTGTGACTGGTCTGTAATTCCCAGGGTTAACTTAATCCCTTTCTTGAACAAGGGAATAACATTTACCACCCTCCAATCATCTGGTACTATTTCAGTGGACAGTGAGGACGCAAAGATCATCACCAAAGGTGCAGCAGTGTCTTCCCTCACTTCCTGTAAGCACCTTGGATGTATCCTGGCCCAGCGGATTTATCTATCCTCATATTTTTCAAAATGTTCAGCACAGCCTCCTTCTTAACATCAACCTGTTTGAGCATATCAGCCTGTTTCACGCTGTCCTCCCAAATGACAAGGTCCCTCTCATTAGTGGATACTGAAGCAAAGTAGTTCTTAAGGACCTTCCCTACCTCCTCCGACTCCAGACACAAATTCCCTCCACTATCCCTGATTGGCCCTACCCTCACTCTGGCCATCCTCTTCTTCCTCATATAATTGTAGATTGCCTTTGGGTTTTCCTTAGTCCTACATGCTAAAGCCTTTTCATGCCCCCTTCTAGCTCTCTTAAGTCCATTCTTCAGTTCCTTCCTGGCTACCTTGTAACCCTCGAAATCCCTGTCTAATCCTTGCCTCCTCAACCTTAAGTAAGCGTCCTTCTTCCTCTTGACTAGATGTTGCACATCCCTTGTCACCCAAGGTTCTTTCATCCTACCATCCCTTCCTTGTCTCAGTGGGACAAACTTGTCCAGCACTATCAGCGAATGTTTCCTAAACAACCTCCACATTTCTGTTGTGTATTTACCTGAGAACATCTGTTCCCAATTTAGGCACCCCAGTTCCTGCCAAAAGCATTGTAATTTCCCCTCCCCCAATTAAATACTTTCTTATACAGTCTGCTCCTATCCCCCTCCATGATTATAGTAAAAGTCAGGGAGTTGTGATCACTGTCACCAAAATGTGACACCTGGCCTGGGTCATTGCCAAGCACCAGATCCCAATATGGCCTTCCCTCTAGTCTGCCTATCTACATATTGAGTCAGGGACTCTTCCTGGGCACACCTGGCAAAATCTGCCCCATCCAAACTATTTGAACTAATGAGATTCCAATCAATATTAGGGAAGTTAAAGTCACCCATGACAATAATCCTGTTACTTCTACACCTTTCCAAAATCTTCTTCCCAATCTGCTCCTCCGTGTCTCTGTTGCTGTTGGAGGGGTGGGTAGAAAACCCCCAATAAAGTGACTGCTCCTTTCCTGTTACAGAAGAAGACATCCAGATCATCTAGATGTTTGATTTCAAGACTTCTGAAGTTTCTAAATCTAAATCTTTTTTTCCATTTTTAGGCGAGGAAGCTCTTCATGAATATCTACGAACTAAAGCTGTAACTGTGGAATATTAGAACCATACTGCAAGAACATCTTCCTTCACACTGGCTACACTTAAACCAGTAAAGCTACTGCTCTATCTTACAGACTGAACCCTCGGTGACAACTGAATTGTACAGACTGAAATAAAAATGAAGTATTGTGATATACTGGAGATCTGATATGCAAAGTATCTTCTGGAGAAATTTAGCAGATCTAAAAGCATCTCCAGAGAGAAAAGTTCCACAGAAATGTCTTACTGGATATGAAACGTTAACTCTGTTTCTCTGTCCACAGATGCTGCCAGATCTGCTGTTATTTTCTATGAATAAATTGAACCCTAGGGTCACCTGACTTATACAGACTGAACCCTAGGGGAAAACCGTGACTTACTTGCTTTTAATGATAGCCCCCAAGAGAAGTAAAATTATCCCATTTACATTGTTGATGCATTGACATTTCTGTGTGCCTCAATATCATCAAATATATCTTAAATAATCACTAGTTTGAGATCTTAGACACAGATTATGCTTTGTGGGTGCAATCAATATTTAGACATAAAGTAATGTTCAAAATTGCATCAGTTCATGGAAGTTTTTGCTCTTTAATTTTTTCCCTCAATATCATATACATGTTATCTTCCATGAACTGGTACAATAGGGCTGTTTTAGACATTTTCTTTACATTTGAATTAAAAATATTCCTTAAAATACCTGAGGTGGTAACTGGTGCAGTTTTATTGAGCTGCAATTGGGTTTGTCACAAAAAATTAATTAATGTTTGATCTAGCACTTTAAGTAAAAGTGACTACACTACATCAGTTGTGATTTACTGGTGTACAGTATCAGTTTTATTCTGAGTTTTAAAATGTGTCTGATGGCATATTATGCCTTTAATATAAAAACAAGAGAGTTTATTAAAGACCTTTTTAGACGGTGTGAAAATGAGTGCAATTGGGGAAACTCACCATGGTAATATTCAATCTGGGCAGTGAGCAGGCACAGTGATTAACTATCTCAAAATATCATAAAAATGTGATCTGAACTTGAAATTCTGCAAATTTTTATGTTGGAATTTGGGAAAATTCTGTGGGGAAAAATCAGTACAACTGAGCATCAGAACAAAGCACTTAAATGTTTGGGATTTTTAAATCGACTGACCATTTAAAAAGGTCATTTATTTTGTTCAACAAAACCTGATATGATATGGAAGTGCCAGTGTTGGACTGAGGTGAGGGTGGTATCATCAAATTCTGATGTTATTGCATTAATAGTTACAGAATAATATGTCGCTTTAGTTTTGTCCAAATTATGGTGCTGCCAAGTATCACTACAAATTTATTTGCACATGATCACAACGAAGTGCCCTTAATATAGATGTAGAAAACTTATATAGATCTAGGAAACTAGAAAACTTTCTATATAGTAATATAGAAGACAGCACCATAGCATCTAAAGCTTTAATTTTGAATAATTTCAATATTTTGTATCTCTGTAAACTTGAATGCCTGTTCTCTGGAACTGACGTATGTCTTGACTGTAGGCACATGTATCAAGATTGTGTTTTGTAATATACCTATAATGTCATACAAATACTGGTTAATCCAGTAATTACATGTGTCTAAAAGTGGTTTATATTATTATGTTCATGGGTTCTGTTAAGAACACTTGCTTCATTTGTGTAAGAAAATTTTAGTTGCATTAGTTCCTTACTGGCAATATATCTATATATCAGCCTTAGTCCTGACTATTTTATTGTTTGTCTGATATCCATTGAAAAGTGATCTCACAACGCTTTCACTTGATCGCTGCAGAATATTAGTAATTGACAAAGTGAACCTTGGAGTTGGTCTGATGGGAAATTAGGGCAACATTGGCATTTAAAACTGATGGAGTAGGTTTAAAACAAAAGAACAGTTGATCCATCAAGATTGCCCCGCCCCCCCGTAATGATGGCTAAAGTATTGCAACAGATATTTCCACCCTGCAGTCAGCTGATTTCCCGGGAGACAATAAAGAGAAACATTTGGACAATAGGGAATAACATTCTCTGAAAAAACTGCTTTCCAATTCCATCAGGTGATTAAGTCTAGTCCAGGAGAAATTACAGGTACCAGTGTTTTTGATGAAGACACAAAATGTATACCTTGGTTGTGAGGAACTGGTCTACTCCACCTCAACAGGCACCACTGTGTCTCTGAGATCATGTCGAAGATCTGCTTAATATTCCGGACTGTTTCTGCTCTGAGATGGCTTAAATTTCCATTTATGTTTGTTTTCACAACTCGGTTTTATGAATTTATTCATCATGAATGTAAAAATTAGTAGTTGTGGTTTAAGCATGCATCGCGTACTTTAGTAAAAATAAAGCTTTGCTCTGCATTCCAGCTGATATTGAGCCAGTTTCTTTCTAAATTTCCCCTGCTCTTAATGCTGGGTATTTGGTGATTGTGGTTTTCAGCCATTGCTTTCAGTTGTTCTAGCGCATACATAGCAAAGATGATCTTGGAATAAATCCATTGATTAAAAACCTTTGTTTGTGGATGTTCCCCACACATGACCATGCTGAGGTTCATTGTTTAAATTGTTTGCATAAATTTGTATTCTCCAGTCTAAAATGAAATATGAAGGACTAACTTCAAGATGTTGTGGTTGGGGTGAAAACCACATTGCGTAGTAGATAAAGATATGCTCAGCTACCCTCCTGTCTGATACAGTTGGGATAATTCTGGGTCAAAGAGATTAGGACATTAATATTAAATGCCAACACTAATTGTGACAAATAGATTGTTTTCTGTGAACTTTCTCTAATTCCATTAAAGAAACACATTTGGTGAAGCAGAGAACAAGAGTAAGCTTGGTTGATACCACATTATCTACAGGATTAAGTAGATTAGCTGTGTTAAATTGTTCAGGAATGTGCTGACCATGTCGGTTAGCCATGGGAAATGCAGGGTTACATGGAAAGGGTAAGGGGTGGGGGAGGAAGAAAGAATCTGGGTAGGATGCTGTTCAACTCGTGGTCAATGTGGACTCAATGGGCTGAATTGCCTGCTTCAACACTGCAATGATTCTATGATGTGAACCGGTAAATGGATTATTAGACATAGAGTGCAGGACTCTACATTTAGGGAGTGTCAGGCACCTGGTGACTTTTCTGTCAATAAATAATCTCAACTCCAGCTCCTCAGATACTGCATTAGGGAACTTTAGCTGGATGAACTTTGGATCATTTGGGAGGCTGAGGGGGTAACTGAGAGGAGTTACAGTGAGGCATTCACACCTCAGGTACAGGAAAAAGGGTTACAGTCAGGGGACAGTAAGGGAACATTGAGACAGTGCAGGGATCCCCTGTGGCCATTCCCCTCAATAGCATTTTGGATACTGTTGGGGGAGTGACTTACCAGGGGCAATGGGTTACTTGTCTCTGGCACAGAGTCTGCCCTGTTGCTCAGAAGGGAAGGGAGAGAGGAGTAGAGCAATAGTCATTGGGGATTCCACAGTTGGGACAGATAGGAGATTCTGTGGGAATGAGAGAGACGCGCGGTTGGTGTATTGCCTCCCAGGTGCCAGGGTCCGTGATGTCTCGGATTGTGTTTTCAGGATCCTTAAGGGGCAGGGAGAGCAGCCACAAGTTGTGGCCCACATAGGCACCAATGACATAAGTAGGAAAAGGGTTGGGGTTGTAAGGCAGAAATTCAAGGAGCTAGGATGGAAACTTAGAACTAGGATAAACAGAGTTATCTATGATTTGTTACCCATGCCACATGCTAGCAAGGCGAGGAATAGGGAGAGAGTGCAGTTGAACACATGGATGCAAGATGGTGCAGGAGGGAGGAATTCAGATACCTGGAAAATTGGGGCTCATTCTGGGGTGGGTGGGACCTCTACAAATGGGATGGTCCACACCTAAAATTGACAGGTACCTATATTCCGGGGGGGTGGTGTGGTTTCGAGAGGGTTTAAACTAATTCGGGGGGGGGGGGGGGGTGGGAGGGTTAGTTTCGGGAGAGTTTAAGCTAATTCGTGGGGTGGGGGGGAATAGGAACCTGAATTGTAGCTGCAGTGTACAGGAGGTAGAGAGCAGTGAGGTCAAGGTCGCAAAGTGTACCAGAGGCAGTAAAGCGGTTTGAAGTGTGTCTAATTCAACAGCAGAAGAATCCAGAATAAGGCGGGTGAACTTGCAGCATAGGTTGGTACCTGGAACTTCAATGTTGTGGCCATTTCGGAGACCTGGATAGAGCAGGGACAAGGAATCATTGTTGCAGATTTCGGGGTTTAAATGTTTCAGAAAGAACAGGGAAGGTGGTAAAAGAGGGGTAGGTGTGGCATTGTTAGTCAAGGATAGTATTACAGTGGCAGAAAGGGCATTTGATGAGGACTCCTCTACTGAGGTAATATGGGTTGAGGTTAGAAACAGGAGAGGTCACCCTTTTGGGGGTTTTCTATAGGCCTCCGAAAAGTTCCAAAGATGTAGAGGAAAGGAGATAGGTAGGTGAGCACTTTAGTGATAGTGACAATTCAGTTATGTTTACCTTAGCGATGGAAAGGGATAGGTATATACCGCAAAGCAAGAGTTATAACTGGGGGAAAGGCAATTATGATGCGATGTGGCAAGATTTAGGATGCATAGGATGGGGAAGGAAACTGCAGGGGATGGGCACAATTGCAATGTGGAGCTTGTCCAAGGAACAGCTAACTGTCTGTCCTTGACATGTATGAGGAAGTGAAGAGGAAGAAGGAGACTTATGTAAAGATGAGACGTTAAGTCTCAGTTGGGGTGCTAGAGAGTTACAAGTTAGCTGGGAAGTTGTGCATGGAGTCCAAGAAGAAAGGGGAGACACTAAATGAATATTTTTTGTCAATTTTTGCACGGAAAAAGACATTGTGGTTGAGAAGAATACTGAGATACAGACTATTAGACTAGATGGGATTGAGGTTCAGAAGGAGGTGGTGTTAGCAATTCTGGAAAGTGTGAGAATAGATAAGTCCCCTGGGCCAGATGGGATTTATCCTAGGCTTCTCTGGGAAGCTAGGGGGGAGATTGCAGACCCTTTGGCTTTGATCTTTATGTCATCATTGTCTACAGGAATAGTGCCAGAAGACTGGAGAACAGCAAATGTCCGCTTGTTCAAGAACGTGAGTAGAGACAACCATGGTCATTATAGACCAGTGAGCCTTACTCGGTTGTGGATAAAGTGTTGGAAAGGGCTATGATAGGATTTATAATCGTCTAGAAAGTAATAATTTGATTAGGGATAGTCAACAAGATTTTGTAAAGGGTAGGTTATGCCTCACAAACTTTATTGAGTTTGAAAAGATGACCAAACCAGATGAGGGTAAAGCAGTTGATGTGGTGTATATGGATGTTAGTAAAGTATGGACTTGAACATAGAACATAGAAAAATACAGCGCAGTACAGGCCCTTCGGCCCTCGATGTTGCGCCGACCAAATCCTACCTAACCTACACTAGCCCAATAACTTCCATATGCTTATCCAATGCCTGCTTAAATGACCATAAAGAGGGAGAGTTCACCACTGCTACTGGCAGGGCGTTCCATGAACTCTCAACCCGCTGCGTAAAGAATCTACCCCTAACATCTGTCCTATACCTACCACCCCTTAATTTAAAGCTGTGTCCCCTAGTAACAGCTGACTCCATTAGCGGTAAAAGGTTCTCAGTGTCTACCCTATCTAAACCCCTAATCATCTTATACACCTCTATCAAATCTCCCCTAAACCTTCTTTTCTCCAATGAGAACAGCCCCAAGTGCCTCAGCCTTTCCTCATACGATCATCCTACCATGCCAGGCAACATCCTGGTAAACCTCCTCTGCACTCGTTCCAATGCCTCCACATCCTTCCTATAGTATGGCGACCAAAACTGCACACAATACTCCAGATGAGGCCGCACCAGAGTCTTATACAACTGCAACATGACCTCAGGACTCCGGAACTCAATTCCTCTACCAATAAAGCCCAGTACACCATATGCCTTCCTCACAGCACTATTTACCTGGGTGGCAACTTTCAGAGATCTGTGTACATGGTCACCAAGATCCCTCTGCTCATCCACACTACCAAGTAGCCTACCATTAGCCCAGTAATCCATCTTCTTGTTACTCCTACCAAAGTGAATGACTTCACACTTAGCTACATTGAATTCCATCTGCCACCTTTCTGCCCAGCTCTGCAACCTATCTATATCCCGCTGTAATCTGCCACATCCTTCTTCACTGTCCACAACTCCACCGACCTTTGTGTCATCCGCAAACTTGCTCACCCAGCTTTCAAGCCCCTCCTCTAGCTCATTTATAAAGATGACAAACAGCAACGGTCCCAAAACAGATCCCTGTGGTACACCGCTAGTAACTGCACTCCAAGATGAACCTAGTCCATCAACTACTACCCTCTGTCTCCTTCCAGCCAGCCAATTCCTAATCCAAACCTCTAATGCACCCTCAATGCCATACCTCCGTAGTTTTTGCATTAGCCTACCATGGGGTACCTTATCGAACGCTTTGCTAAAATCCATATACACCACATCTACTGCTTTACCCTCATCCACCTCCTTAGTCACCTTCTCAAAGAACTCAATAAGGTTTGTGAGGCACGACCTGCCCTTCACAAAACCATGCTGACTATCCTTGATCACATTATTCCTATCCAGATGTTCATAAATCTTATCCCTTACAATTCTCTCTAAGACTTTGCCCACAACAGAAGTGAGACTCACTGGCCTATAGTTACTCGGGCTGTCCCTACTCCCCTTCTTGAACAAGGGGATCACGTTTGCTATCCTCCAGTCTTCTGGTACTATTCCCGTTGACAATGACGACATAAAAATCAAGGCCAATGGCTCTGCTATCTTCTCCCTAGCTTCCCAGAGGATCCTAGGGTAAATGCCATCAGGCCCAGGAGACTTATCTATTTTCATCCTTTCCAGTATTCCCAAAACCTCCTCCCTACATACTTCAAGGCCATCCATTCTAATCACTTGTGACTCAATATTCACACCAGCAACAGAGTCCCGTTCCTGAGTGAATACTGACGAAAAGTATTGATTTAGTGTCTCACCAATCTCCTCAGCCTCCACGCACAACTTCCCACTACTATCCTTGACTGGACCGATACCTACCCTAGTCATCCTTTTATTCCTGACATACCTATAGAAAGCCTTTGGGTTTTCCCTAATCCTACCAACTAAGGACTTTTCATGTCCCCTTCTCGCTGCTCTTAGCTCTCTCTTCAGATCCTTCCTGGCTACCTTATAACTCTCAATCGCCCCAACTGAACCTTCACACCTCATCCTTACATAGGCCGCCCTCTTCCCTTTCACAAGGGATTCCAATTCCCTATTAAACCACGGCTCCCTCACAAGACCCTTTACTCCCTGCCTGACTGGTACATACTTATCAAGGACACTCAATAGGTGTTCCTTGAACAATCTCCACATATCATTAGTGTTCTTCTCCTGAAGCCTGTTTTTCCAATCCACGCATCCTAAGTCATGCCTCACCGCATCATAATTTCCCTGCCCCCAGCTATAGCTCTTGCCCTGCAGTGCACACTTATCCCTCTCCATCACTAAAGTAAAAGTCACCGAGTTGTGGTCACTGTCCCCGAAGTGCTCACCTACCTCCAAGTCTAACACCTGGCCTGGTTCATTACCTAGAACCAAATCCAGTATAGCCTCACCTCTTGTTGGCCTGTCTACATATTGTATCAGGAAACCCTCCTGCACACATTGGACAAACACCAACCCATCTAACGAACTCAAGCTATAGCTTTCCCAGTCAATATCTGGGAAGTTAAAGTCCCCCATAACAACCACCCTGCTACTTTCACTCTTCTCCTGAATCATCCTCGCAATACTATCCTCTACTTCTCTCGGACTATTGGGAGGCCTGTAGAAAACACCTAACAGGGTGACCTCACCTTTCCTATTTCTAACCTCAGCCCAAACTACCTCATATGGCAAATCTTCCTCCATCGTCCTTTCCACCGTTGTAATGCTATCCTTGACAAGCAATGCCACACCTCCCCCTCTTTTACCCCCATGTCTGACCCTACTAAAACATTTAAACCCTGGAACCTGCAACAGCCATTCCTGCCCCTGTTCTACCCACGTCTCTGTAATGGCCACAACATCGAAGTCCCAGGTACAAACCCACGCTGCAAGTTCACCTACCTTATTTCTTATACTTCTGGCATTGAAGTATACACACTTCAAGCCACCTTTCTGTTTACAGGCACCCTCCTTCGAAATCGATGCCTTGTTCCTAACCTCCCTACACTCAAGGTCCTGTACCCTGAAGCTACAGTCCAGGTTCCCATGCCCCTGCAGAGTTAGTTTAAACCCTCCCAAAGAGCACTAGCAAACCTCCCCCCAAGGATACTGGTGCCCCTCAGGTTCAGGTGTAGACCATCCTGTTTATAGAGGTCCCACCTTCCCCAGAAAGAACCCCAGTTGTCCAGAAACCGGAATCCCTCCCTCCTGCACCATGCCTGTAGCCACGCATTCAACTGCTCTCTCTCCCTATTCCTCGACTCTCTATCACGTGGCACCAGAGACAACAACTCTGTTTGTTCTAGCTCTGAGCTTCCAACCTAGCTCCCTGAAAGCCTGCCTGACATCCTCACCCCTCTTCCTACCTATGTCGTTGGTGCCAACGTGGACCATGATCTGGGGCTGCTCCCCCTCCCCCTTAAGGACCCGGAAAACACGATCAGAGACATCACGTACCCTTGCACCTGGGAGGCAACATACCAATCGTGAGTCTCTGTCGCCCCCACAAAACCACCTATCTGTACCCCTCACTATTGAGTCCCTAAGAACTATCGCTCTAACTTTCTCCACCCTTCCCTTCTGAGCAACGGGGCCAGGCTCCGTGCCAGAGGCCTGAACCTCGTTGCTTACCCCTGATAAGCCATCCCCCCCACAAGTATCCAAAACGGTATACTTGTTCTTGAGGGGAATGACCTGCACTGGCTGGTTCCTCCCACTCCCCCTCACTGTCACCCATCTATCTATAACTTTCGGTGTAACTACTTCCCTATAGCTCTGATCTATGACCACCTCTGCCTCCCGAATGATCCGCAGTTCATCCAACTCCAGCTCCAGTTCCCTAACACGGTCTTGGAGGAGCTGGAGATGGATGCACTTCTTGCAAGTGTAATCAGCAGGGACGCTAATGGCTTCCCTCACCTCATACATGTTGCAAGAGGAACATTGCACTGCCATCCCTCTAAAAAGTAAGCTTTAAAACTAAATCTAAAGAAACAAACAAGCAAAATGCAGCACTTACCTGCTTGCCACAACGGGTCTTATTATTAGGTTAGAGGAGGAGGGCGGGTGGGAGGCTCTACCCCTGTAGTGCCTCGGGTTCCTCGCCTGCGCGCTTTTATAAGAAAAAACCCTACCCAGGTAACCTAGCACGGCACCAGCTTCTGGGTCCGCTAGGCGCTTAAAAAAAACTTTAAAACTTTTAGCTGTTTGGAAAAAAAAACACGAACTGGACTTACCCCGCGACTTCAAAAACACCACCAGACAGCCGTTACTTGGTCCGCCGAGAGAGTGAGGCTGATTTCATTAGGGATAAGGTGGTTGAGAACTTTTAATAGAGTCACAAACATGATCAGAGGGTTAGATAGGATGGACAGTGAGAGCCTTTTTACTTGAATAGTGATGGCCAACATGAAGGGACATAACTTTAAATTGAGGGGTGACAGATAGAGGACAGATGTCAGAGATAGTTTCTTCACACAGAGTAGTAAGGACATAGAAAGCTCTGCCTGCAACAGTAGTAGACTCACCAACTTTTAAGAGCATTTAAATGGTCACTGGATAAACATATGGATGAAAATGGAATAGTGTAGGATAGATAACCTTCAGATTGATTTCAATATTGAGGGCCGAAGGCCTGGAGTGTGCTGCAATGTTCTATTTTCAATGATCAATCATCAATGACTGTCTCCTGATCACGTAACATAATGATGTTTAAAAATTAATGTTGAAAAAATGCCAGCGCTAAAAAAGTTTAATCTTGCTTTTCAACTTTTGGTATAAAGCTCTGTAAAGTTCTTTGAAGAATCTGGCTGTATTATTTATTCAAGCAATTAGACCAGATCCCCATTACCCTTCCAGACAACTTTGGTGAAAAAAATTGCCCTCTGTGCCTCATTAATTTTTCTGCCAGTTACTTGAAAACCACTGACCTAGCATTAGCTAACAAGGTATGCCCTATCCACTCACTGAGGTCCCTAATAATTTTAAATGCCTGAATTAAATCTTCACTTGGCCTCTCCCGAAGAAACCCAGCTTATCCAATCTCAAAGTGTTTGCAGCACATTCTGTGCATTGAATGGAAGGGCAAAATCATAAAATCCTCCCAAAGATAAATCTCCCCCAGTAAATTGGTACTCAAATCAGAGGTACACGGTGGCACAGTGGTTAGCACTGCTGCCTCACAGCGCCTGAAGACCCGGGTTCAATTCCCGACTCAGGCGACTGACTGTGTGGAGTTTGCACGTTCTCCCCGTGTCTGCGTGGGTTTCCTCCGGGTGCTCCGGTTTCCTCCCACAGTCCAAAGATGTGCGGGTCAGGTGAATTGGCCATGCTAAATTGCCCGTAGTGTTAGGTAAGGGGTAATGTAGGGGTATGGGTGGGGTTTCGCTTCAGCGGGTCGGTGTGGACTTGTTGGGCCGAAGGGCCTGTTTCCACACTGTAAGTCTAATCTAAAATCTAAACCTCTCTTCTAGGGCTGTTTACATTTGTTGAGTCATGAGCATTTCATTGCAGGATGGCCAACATTTATTCCTATGGCTTTTGTATTCTGTTTGTCCCACTACAGCTTACTCTGACTTCTTCAAACAGATTTTCAGTCAACAGCAGAATTCAAATATACCATCATAAAAGTTAACTTTACCAACTTAATCTTCAGATTTTTATGGTTCAGATGAGACTTAGACACAGAGTAAAAACAAGACTCTTCAGCTGGTAAATTCAAATAGGTTTTTATTTAAAATGAAATATGAATTATAACAAGGTTACCATACAGAATCAGTGTTGCTGAAAAAGAGACATTCAGCAATAATATGGAAATTATTGAATACAGAATTAGTTACACCAAAATGTTTAATTTATCCATACAAAGAAATCACTTTTATTAAAAAGAATGTGCCTGTAATTAAAATCATTCTCTTTTTATCCTAGTTTATCAATTTGACACTATCCTTACTCGTATATCCTTTTCAAGGGAGTCTTTCTTGATCAATAGGAACTTTTGAATGGAAATGAAAGCTCCATGCACACGAGGTGGAGACCACACTGTTGATCTTCAGAAAAGATCAGGCACCAGGAAACAACAGCACTGCCTTCAACGGAACATTCAGACTTATCAGAGGCAGTTTGTTCCCTCTGCTGGACACAGGGTCATGACAATAAACAGCTGGACAAGTGCATCTGCAGAAACTGCAACAATAACTAGACATGCCGAATCAGGAGATTGGCCTTACTAAACCATAAGAAACCAGGGATGCTCAGTAGCTTATTGAATCCTAAGGAGGTGACTCAAGAGGGTTGGGCTTTGGAGGAGGATGAGTAAAGAAAAAAAATTCAATTGGCCAAGCACAAGTGATGAGATTACAGATTGAAAATAACAGATGACCCAACTTTCTACCAGGTGCAGTTAGATTTGATGGGAAAATGTATCAGCTTATAGAGTACAAAAAAGAATATTCAAACACAAAGGCAGAGAAAAAAAAAAGCATCATTAAGCTGGGTCAGGATCAGGAGATGTGATGACTTGTCAAAACTGGTGTTGCAAGACAGACAAAAGTAATAAATGTTTGAATGATATCAAGCAATTGGATGCAGCACCCACAGCTGAAATCTGCTGTGATGGATTTGAAATAGATCTGCTGTCAAATTGAGAAGTGATCACTGTTGCAGATAAAGCACATTCCTGCACCATTGAATTTGCAGCACAGACCTGGCCAATCAGTCTGTTCACAAGGATTATAATGCACAAGATTGTTTATAGTAATTACAGGATATAGTACTGTCACTGTTAAATCACTTTTCATGATATCAAAATATAACTGGTATTTTCTAAAAATATGAGTTACAGCAAGATGCAATAGAACTGAACAAAATTATCCACCAGCTCCTAATTACAAAGGGATGCCCAGATTTCTAAGTAAAGTGAACGATCAAATTTCATTAGCTCTGCAGGGAACTGGGTTGATTTGTTATATACTCACATTGCACAGATTCCTATGCATCTCTGGTTATCACTTCAAACATCACTTTTACAAAATTCTGCTCATTTGACTGACTCACTTTTCAAAAATTACATCACTTGTCATTCTCTTTACAACACTAACACCATAAACTCTCAAACGGGCAGCAATGGCTAAACCAAGTCCATCTATTTGCTGGTTATTGTGGAACTTAACACTCAACCAGAGCTTCATTCTGGTAAAGAAATTTCTTTCAGTTTCTCCAGTACCAGGACATTTGGTGAAATTATTTCCATTACGGGTAGTTCACCAGAACAGCAGACCCATAATGTTCAGGAACATCAGGCACTGCTGTTTCCAGAGGCAGCCTATTTTGAATGGCTGTTGAAAGTAACCAACTGACATGAAGTATACAAAAACCGCGCTACGACATGTGCAGCATGCTGCTTTGCTGGAAAGTCACACATTTGCCTGATTCCTTTGCAAGGTAATTCATGAGGAACCTTCAGTTCCTCGGCTTAGATGGATGCTCTATTAATCCACTCAGAGATGTTACTGATTGCTGCTGGGGTCAGTGTGACTGTTAACATGAGACTGAGGACTAAACAATTCAATTATCTTCTGAAATCATGCAGGACATTGCATCACTTGCATCCCTCTTAAATGTGAAGAAATTAATGCCTGTAATCCAGGCTCCTTTGGACAGTTAGTGGGTGCCATCGCTTGGCAGAACTTCTATTCTACACTTCTTTTGCTTCTGGGATCTGTGTAGTTTGAGATTTGCTTCTGTAACTTCCCCACACTGAGAATCATTTTCACACTGAGAATCCTCGTCCTCAGAAGTTAACGTTTCCTCTCCACTTTCATCACAGCCATTCATCTCAAACAGAGACACATTCTGAAACAGTACAATAGGCAAATGAAGCAGCAGGGAGAAACTGGACAGTAACAATTTGCAGTTTGTTAAGTCTGTGGAGATTGGTTTGAGTGGGAGGGTGGGGTGAGGGAGGGTTCCAGATACTGGAGGAGGATCAGTGAGGACAGGGTACACAGAAAGATGTTGCTGAGGTTTTGGATCATGGGGAGTGAGGTGGGAATGTATTTCAGAGAGAGTAATTGAGGGGGAAAGAAAAAGAGAGGGCAACTGAGGGGTAATGAAACAGGTGCACAAAGGTCGGAGAGAGGTCAGGGATGGAATGATGGGAAGAGATTGGGAACTGGAAAAGCAGAGTAGGAAACATGATACAGAATTCTGTGACAATCAATGAAGACTTGACTATGTTTAACTCATTTTTCAGCTTTTTACCTAGACCCCTGGAGGTTACGGCAATATCTCTTAATTTTATGCTTCCTGGTTGATAACTCCTCTATGGATGAAAACAGTACCATCCTATCCACCCTTTCAATGCACCTCAATCTTACAGAGTCATAGAGATGTAGAGCATGGAAACAGACCCTTCAGTCCAACCCATCCATGCTGACCAGATATCCCAACCCAATCTAGTCCTACCTGCCAGCGCCCGGACCATATCCCTCCAAACCTTTATATTCATATACCCATCCAAATGCCTCTTAAATGTTGCAATTGTACCAGCCTCCACCACATCCTCTGGCAGCTCATTTCATACACGTACCACCCTCTGCGTGAAAAAGTTGCCCCTTAGGTCTCTTTTATAGCTTTCCCCTCTCACCATAAACCTATGCCCTCTAGTTCTGGACTCCCCAACCAGAGGGGAAAGACTTTGTCTATTTATCCTATTCATGCCCCTCATAATTTTGTAACCCTCTTAGAAGACAGAGTGTGGTGGTGGAGGGTTGTTTTTCAGACTGGGGGCCTGTGACCAGTGGAGTGACACAAGGATCGGTGCTGGGCCCTCTATTTTTTGTCATTTACATAAATGGTTTGGATGCGAGCATAAGAAGTACAGTTTGTAAGTTTGCATATGACACCAAAATTGGAGGTGTAGTGGACAGCGAAGAGGGTTACCTCAGATTACAACAGGATTTGGACCAGATGGGCCAATGGGCTGAGAAGTGGCAGATCGAGTTTAATTCAGATAAATGCGAGGTGCTGCATTTTGGGAAAGCAAATTTTAGCAGGATTTATACACTTAATGGTAAGGTCCTAGGGACTGCTGCTGAACAAAGACACCTTGGAGTGCTGGTTCATAGTGGAGTCACAGGTGAATAGGATAGTGAAGACGCTGTTGGGTATGCTTTCCATTATTGGTCAGAGTATTGAGTATAGGAGTTGGGAGGTCATGTTGCGGCTGTACAGGACATTGGTGAGGCCACTGTTGGAATATTGTGTGCAATTCTGGATCATACATCTCTATCAAGTCCCTTTTCAACCTTTACTGCTCCAAGGACAACCCACCAGCCTATCCAATCCTTCCTCATAACTCAGATTGTCCAGCCCAGGTAACATCCTGTCAAATCACCCCTCTCCCACACCACACTCCCCTTCGCTACCCCCTCGTCCCTCCCGAATACCCCCTTGTTCCCCTCTCCATTCCCTCATCCTTCCTCTCCCTGCTCACCATTCATCTCACCCCTTGCCCATCTGCCACCCCCCACTGCCATCTCACCATCCCATCTCCCACTCCCCTCATCTACAGCTCCCATCTGCCATCCTAATCCTCACATCATGCTCTTCTTCCATCTGTCCCCCACTCCCCTCATCCAGCCCCTCCCCATCTGCCCACCTATTCCCCTCATCTCACCTCTCCACTCCCATCTCCACTTCCTTCTTCTAGCTGCCCTGCCATCCCCCATCCCCCACACCTACTCCTTCCCCATCTCCCACCTCACTCAGCTCATCTCGACATTCCCCCATCTCCCACTCTCATTTACCCCCTCCCCCAACTGCCCCCCACTCCCCTGATCTCGCACTGCCCCACCCACCCGGCCATCTCCTCCCTTCATCTCACCACTCCCCCACCTTCCACTCTCATCTCACACCTTCCCACCTCCCCACCAACTCCCTTCATCTCACTACTCCCCCATCTTCCACTCCCATCTCACCATGCCCCCATTTGTCCCTCCATCTCCAATGCTCCTCATCTTCCCTCTCCAATCTGGCACCACCACCCCCATCAGACCCTTCCCCATCTCCCATTCCCCTCCACCTCGCCCTTCCCCTGCTTGCCCACACCCATTTCGCCCCTCCCACATCACTAACTTCCCTCCTCTCCCCACCCCAACCTGCCCACCATCCTCCACACCCCTCTGTCACGCCCCCCCATCCTCCACAACCCTCTGTCGCACCCCCCCATCCACCACACCCCTCTGTCGCACCCCCCCATCCCACATACCCCTCTGTCGTGCCCTCGCCCTCATCTCCCACACCCCCGTATCCATCCTATGTTCTCACTCACCATTTCAATAATATTATCGGAACAATCGTCTATATTCTCGATGTCAAACTGTCCCGGTTTAGATATCTCCATCTGTTTTAGGAGTTCCTGATTCGCATTGGCCATCTTTGGCAGGAAGCTCTGAACTCTGTCAACCACTAGGGGGTAAAGAGAGACAGGTAGAGATAAAAACTTAAACATGCTAAGTGGGATTGTAACTGACGGGGACGGAGGGGGAAGATGTGGTGGGAGGGGGAAAGAAGGGAGGGGGAAAGACGGGGAGAGCGGGGAGACGGGGAGGCGGGAGACGGGGGGGCGGGAGACGGGGGGGCGGGAGACGGGGGGGGGCGGGAGACGGGGGGGCGGGAGACGGGGGGGCGGGAGACGGGGGGGCGGGAGACGGGGGGGGCGGGAGACGGGGGGGCGGGAGACGGGGGGGCGGGAGACGGGGGGGCGGGAGACGGGGGGGCGGGAGACGGGGGGGCGGGAGACGGGGGGGCGGGAGACGGGGGGGCGGGAGACGGGGGGGCGGGAGACGGGGGGGCGGGAGACGGGGGGGCGGGAGACGGGGGGGCGGGAGACGGGGGGGCGGGAGACGGGGGGGCGGGAGACGGGGGGGCGGGAGACGGGGGGGCGGGAGACGGGGGGGCGGGAGACGGGGGGGCGGGAGACGGGGGGGCGGGAGACGGGGGGGCGGGAGACGGGGGGGCGGGAGACGGGGGGGCGGGAGACGGGGGGGCGGGAGACGGGGGGGCGGGAGACGGGGGGGCGGGAGACGGGGGGGCGGGAGGGGGGGCGGGGGGGGGGGGGCGGGAGACGGGGGGGCGGGAGACGGGGGGGCGGGAGACGGGGGGCGGGAGACGGGGGGGCGGGAGACGGGGGGGCGGGAGACGGGGGGGCGGGAGGGCGGAGGGGAAGAGGCGGGAGGGCGGTGGGGGAGACGGGAGAGATGGGAGGGCGGGGGGGGGGGGGAGAGACGGGAGGGCGGGGGGGAGAGACGGGAGGGCGGGGGGGGAGAGACGGGAGGGCGGGGGGGGAGAGACGGGAGGGCGGGGGGGGGGAGAGACGGGAGGGCGGGGGGGGGGGGAGAGACGGGAGGGCGGGGGGGGGAGAGACGGAGGGCGGGGGGGGAGAGACGGGAGGGCGGGGGGGGGAGAGACGGAGGGCGGGGGGGAGAGAGACGGGAGGGCGGGGGGGAGAGAGACGGGAGGGCGGGGGGGGGGAGAGACGGGAGGGCGGGGGGGGGAGAGACGGAGGGCGGGGGGGGAGAGACGGGAGGGCGGGGGGGGAGAGACGGGAGGGGAGACGGGAGAGACGGGAGGGGGAGAGACGGGAGGGGGAGAGACGGGAGGGGGAGGGGCGGGAGGGGGAGAGGGCAGGAGGGCGGGAGGGGGAGAGGCGGGAGGAGGGGAGACGGGAGGGCGGGGGGAGGGGAGACTGGAGGGCGGGGGGAGGGGAGACGGGAGGGTGGGGGGAGACGGGGGGGGAGACGGGGGGGGAGACGGGAAGGGGGGGGAGACGGGAGGGCCGGGGGGGAGACGGGAGGGCGGGGGGGGAGACGGGGGGGGAGACGGGAGGGCGGGGGGGGAGACGGGAGGGCGGGGGGGGGACGGGACGGGAGGGGGGGGAGACGGGGGGGGATGACGGGAGGGGGGAGACGGGAGGGGGGAGACGGGAAAGACGGGGAGGGGGAAAGGGAGAGGAGGGGGAGAGCGGGGGGAAGACGGGAGGGCGGGGGGGGAAGACGGGAGGGCGGGGGGGGAAGACGGGAGGGCGGGGGGGGAAGACGGGAGGGGGGAAGACGGGAGGGGGGAAGACGGGAGGGGGGAAGACGGGGGGGGAGGGGGGAAGGCGGGAGGGGGGGAAGACGGGGGGGAAGGGGGGAAGACGGGGGGGAGGGGGGGAGGGGGGAAGACGGGAAGACGGGGGGGAAGACGGGAGGGGGGAGAGGGGGAAGACGGGAGGGGGGAGAGGGGGAAGACGGGAGGGGGGAGAGGGGGAAGACGGGAGGGGGGAGAGGGGGAAGACGGGAGGGGGGAGAGGGGGAAGACGGGAGGGGGGAGAGGGGGAAGACGGGAGGGGGGAGAGGGGGAAGACGGGAGGGGGGAGGGGGGAAGACGGGAGGGGGGGAGGGGGGGAAGACGGGAGGGGGGGAGGGGGGGAAGACGGGAGGGGGGGAAGACGGGAGGGGGGGAGGGGGGGAAGACGGGAGGGGGGGAGGGGGGGAAGACGGGAGGGGGGGAGGGGGGGAAGACGGGAGGGGGGAGAAGGGGCACAGCGGAGAGACAAAGGGGCAGCGGGGAGGGAGGAGACACGGTGGAGGAGTGAGATGGGAAATGTGGGGGGAAGGGAAACCATGAGTGAGGGGAGACTGCAGGGGAGGGGGTAGACTTGGCGTGGGGGGAAGAGACGGCGGGACGGGGAAGAGAGACTGCGGGGGGGGGAAAGAGACACTCCGGGGGGGGAGAGACTGCGGGGGGGAGAGACTGCGGGGGGGAGAGACTGCGGGGGGGAGAGACTGCGGGCGGGGGAAGAGACATTGTGGGGGGTGTTGGTGGGGGGAGGAATCGTGGGGGGGCCGGTGTCGTGGGTGGAGCGGCATCGTGGGGGCGCGGTCGCCTCGTGGGGCTGGGGTCGTGGGGGCGTCGTCGTGGGGTGTGTGTTGTACGGGGGTTGTCATGGGCGGAGGGTGTTATGGGGAGGGGTGTTACGGGGGGGAGGGGTGTTACGGGGGGCGGAGTTACGGGGGGGTACGGGGGGGGTGTCATGGGGGGGTGTCCCAGGGCGAGGAGTGTTACGGCGAGGGGAGTTCTGGGGGGGAGGGGGTCATGGGGGGGGGAGGGGGTCATGGGGGGGGGAGGGGGTCATGGGGGGGGGAGGGGGTCATGGGGGGGGGAGGGGGTCATGGGGGGGGGAGGGGGTCATGGGGGGGGGAGGGGGTCATGGGGGGGGAGGGGGTCATGGGGGGGGGGAGGGGGTCATGGGGGGGGAGGGGGTCATGGGGGGGCGAACGGGTTATGGGGGGTTGGGGGGGCGAGGGGGTTATGGGGGGGGTGAGGGCTGCACTCACAGCTGCTCCTCTCCACTCTCACGATCTGGGGCGGTGTCGATCTCCTCGATCGAGCCGGATCCACCACGAGGCTCTGCCCGAAACCTGCCGGAAACACACACCCAAAATCAGCCCACATTCTCCCACTCAACACCCCCCCCCACCCCCTCTCTCACCCTCCCCCTCTCTCTCTCTCCTCCCCCCCCTCACCCCCTCACCCTCACTCTCTCTCTCCTCCCCCTCTCCCTCCCCCTCTCTCTCTCCTCCCCCTCTCTCTCTCTCTCTCTCTCTCACCAGGGCCACTCTCCGTCCTCAGAAGCTCTTTGGATCGGTTCGGGCACAAGCCATTACCCGCCGCCATCACCGCGACGTCCCAACCGTCAACTCCCGCAAAACCCGGAGCGTGGACTCGCACAAAGCCCGGAACAGAGTTCAGCCTCCTGCAAAACCCGGAGCGGGGTTCACACTGCAGCAAAACCCGGAGCGGGGTTCACACTGCAGCAAAACCCGGAGCGGGGTTCACACTGCAGCAAAACCCGGAGCGGGGTTCACACTGCAGCAAAACCCGGAGCGGGGTTCACACTGCAGCAAAACCCGGAGCGGGGTTCACACTGCAGCAAAACCCGGAATGAAGCATAAAGCTGATCAGGATTCTATATGCAAGAACACTGCAAAAGGCTAGAGATTAAATTCTTCTCTAGGGACCCTGGCTGATATTCTTGCTCCATAGTTAACCACAAGTGAGGTCCCAGAAGACCAGAGGGTACAGAATGCTGTGCCCTTATTTAACAAGGGCTGTAAACAAAAGCCTGGGAATGAAGAGACTAGTAAGCTGTGAATGGTTAGTTACTTGAGAAGATTCTGAGTGATAAGATATACATGTATTTGCAAAGGCAAGGACTGATTAGGGATAGTCAACATGGCTTTGTGAGTGGGAAATCATGTCTGACAACATTGACTGAGTTTTTTGAGGAAGTAACAAAGAGGATTGATGAGAGCAGAGTGGTAGATGTGATCTATATGGACTTCAGTAAGGCATTCAACAAGGGTCCCCGTGGGAGACTGATTAGCAAGGTTAGATCTCATGGAATACAGGGAGAACTAGCCATTTGGATACAGAATTGGCTCAAGGTGGGTGAGGTTGGTGACAGAGGGTGGTGGTGGAGGGTTGTTTTTCAGACTAGAGTGACCAGTGGAGTGCCACAGGATCAGTGCTGGGTCCTCCACTTTTTGGCATTTACGTAAATGATTTGGATGCGAGCAAAAGAGGTGTGGTTAGTAAGTTTGCAGATGACACCAAAATTGGAGGTGTAGTGGACAGCGAAGAGGGTTACCTCAGATTACAACAGGATCTTGACCGGATGTGGCTGAGTTTAATATTCAGAGAAATGCGAGGTGCTGGACTTAGCAGGACTTATACATCTAATGATAAGGTCCTAGGGAGTGTTGCTGAACAAAGAGACCTTGGAGGGCAGGTTGATAGCTTCTTGAAAGTGGAGTCGCAGGTAGATAGAATAGTGAAGAAGGTGTTTGGTATGCTTTCTTTTATTGGTCAGAGTATTGAGTACAGGAGTTGGGAGGTCATGTTGCGGCTGTACAGGACATTGGTTAGGCCACTGTTGGAATATTGGGTGCAATTCTGGTCTTCTTCCTATCGGAAAGATGTTGTGGAACCTGAAAGGGTTCAGAAAAGATTTACAAGGATGTTGCCAGGGTTGGAGGATTTGAGCTATAGGGAGAGGTTGAACAGGCTGGGGCTGTTTTCCCTGGAGCGTCGGAGGCTGAGGGATGACCTTATAGAAGTTTACAAAATTATGAGGGGCATGGATAAGGTAAGTAGACAAAGTCTTTTCCCTGGGGCTGGGGAATCCAGAACTAAACAGCATAGGTTTAGGGTGAGAGGGGAAAAATATAAAAGAGAGCTACAGGGCAACGTTTTCACACAGAGGGTGGTACAGGTATTGAATAAGCTGCCAGACGAAGTGGTGGAGGCTGGTACAATTGCAACATTTAAAAGGCATTTGGATGGGTGTATGAATAGGAAGGGTTTGGAGGGATATGGGCTGGCTGCTGGCAGGTGGGACTAGATTGGGTTGGGATATCTGGTCGACATGGACGGGTTGGACCGAAGGGTCTGTTTCCATGCTGTACATCTCTATGATTCTAAGTGACCAGGAAGGTTGACAAGGGAAGGGTAGTAGATGTAGTATATAAGGATTTCAGTAAGGCCTTTGATAAGGTTCCATATGGTAGGCTGCTCTGAAAGGGTAGATTGCATGGAATCCAATGGGAGCTGGCAAATTGGATACACAATTGGCTAGGTGGTAGGAAACAGTGGGTAATAGTGGAAAGATTAGATGGCATCAGGTTAAGGTTAGAGGGGAAAGAATAAAAGGGAACCTGAAGGCAATTGTTTTACACAGAGAGTGGTACACATATGGAATGAGCTACCAGCAGAAATGGCTGAGGCAGGTACATTAACAACATTTAAAAGGCATTTGGACAAATACACGAATAGGAACGGATTAGAAGAATATAGGCCAAGTGCAGGGAAGTGGGATATAGTTTGGACAGACATGTTGATTGGCATGAATCAGTTTGGGCTAAAGGGTCCGTCTCCATACTGTAAGACACTATGACTCTATTGCAAGTCATCTTAAACTGTCAAAGTAGAGATCCTCACTGTTGTCAAGTCAGGGACATTTACCACAAGTTCATGCACAAGCCTTTGCCTCACTTCCCAGGACCTGCTGCTGGATTACCTGATGGTTTAAACCACAAACTATCATCTCCACTAAACAAAGCCAAGCCATCAGCTCTAAAGAAGGATCATCAGACCCAAACATTTAACTCCGTTTTCTCTCCACAGATATTGCCAGGCCTGACCCATTTCCCCAGTTATGTCAGCTTTTGCTTCAGATTTCCATCATCTGCACTTCTTTATTTTCTGTCTAGCCATCTTCACCTCGCCTGCAGTAGCAAGACTATATTTGAAGGGTCACTGTGGATCTGAAGCTGAACTAGAGAAGCCATACCAACACTGCAGGGGCAGGACAGAAGATAGTCTATATACAGGCACTGTTTGGAACCAGAGGTTTGCAGAAACAGAAGCTTTTATAGCTCAAGGAATTTTAGATCTGAGTTGAAGAGCTGAAGTCTGAACTGCAGACTTGTGCCACATGAGGGAATGGAAAAATGACCTGGAGACTTTGCACCCTGAGCTGGAAATGCTTCTCTGTCCAGGTAATTCAAATTTGCTTTATGCAGCTGAGGCAGGTATGAAGACCCAAGCTGTGGCATTAGAGGAGCCTTGGCCCTGACAATTGTCAACTATTAGGAGGTTCTTGTGAACTGTGTGGACTACAGTGGAACTGCAGGCAAGATGAGCAAACTGACCATTGCATCTTATTGGACTTTATTTTGAAGGAAATGGTGTATAAAGCTGCTTCTTTAACAAAGTTATGCTGTCCTATTTTCTTTTTCAGAGACATCGTAAACATAAGATTCTGGGGTTGAAGAGTTTAGGGCCAATTTGTTTATAGCTAACAGATACTGCCTGAGGCAAAAGGCATTCACATTTTAAAAAAAACTGGTACAATGAAAGGGGAGTGGCCAGTTCTTCCAGCTCTCCTTTTCTCTGGCTCAGTTTGGTTTTGAACAGTAGTGTGAAAGATGTTGCTGGACCCAAAGAAGCAAGTCCAGGTTGGTACTCTGTCTCTGCCCTCTATCCTGTAAGAACCTGTGTTTGACTTTACTTTTTGTGCCAAGGGGTATTTGTGGGAATTGTTGCAAATATTTGGAACAGCATCATTAAATTAGGATGATCTATTGGGTTTTCGCAGAGGTTTAAGTTATTCGGTTTTCTATTTTCTGATGTTTGTGTTTCATTCAGTAATCTTGTAAATAAATTGTGTTTTGTTTAAAACTAAGTGGTTTGACCAGCTGCATCTCTGCTGGAATATCCACTGAACACCTGCTTAAAACAACTAGCAAAGTTAGGGTCTGGGCTACCTTCTTGGAATGATTAGTTAGACCACAACTAGAATACTCTGAACAGTTTTATTCTTATCTTATGAAGGATATACTAGCATTGGAAGTAGTCCAAAGAAGATTCACTAAGATTGCACTATGTATGAAGGGATTGTCTTACAAGGAGAGTCATACAATATGGAAACAAACCCTTTGATCCATGCCAAACATGATCCCAAACTAAACCAGTCCCACCTGCCTGCTCTTGGCCCATATCCCTCCAATCCTTTCCTATTCATGTACTTATCCAAATGTCTTTTAAATGTTTGTATCCATATCCACCACTTCCTCAGGAAGGTCATCCCATATATGAACCACCTTCTGTAAAAAAAATTATCCCTCATGTCTTTTTTACATCTTTCTGTTCTAACCTTAAAAAAGGTACCCTCTAGTCTTGAAATTCTCCCATCCTAGGGAAAAGACAACTACCTTTAACTCTATCTATACCCCTCATTATTTTATAAACTTAAGTTTGAGTCACAACCTCCTACACTCCACCGAAAAAAGTCCCAGCCTATCTAGGCTTTCTTTAGAACTCAAACCTTCCATACCTGGCAAATTTCTTCTGAACCATCTCCAGCTTAATAATATCTTTCCTATAACTGGGTGAGCAGAACTGGATACAGTATTTCAGAAGAGGCCTCACCTACGTCCTATACAACCTCAACATGACTTCCCATACTTCTATACTCAAAGGACTGAGCAATGAAGGCAAGCATGCCAAACACTTTTTAAACCACTCTGTCTATATATGATGCAAATTTCAAATAATTGTCTACCTGCACCCCTCCCCAAGGCCCTACCATTAATTTAGTAAGCCATATCTTTATTTGTTGTACCAAAATGCAATACCTCACATTTATCCAGATTGAAACCAATCTTCCATTTTTCAACCCATTGACCTATATGATTAAAGATCTTTTTGTAATCTTAGAAAACCATCTTCACTATCTACCGTGCCACCAATTTTGATGTCGTCCACAAACTTACAAACCATGCCGACCATACTCTTATCCAAATCATTTATATAAATGACAAACGAAAGAGGACCCAGAACGGAACACTGTGGAACACTGCTGATGACAGACCTCCAGTCTGTAAAGCAGTGAAGCTAATTATCTATCCAATTGCCAAGCTCACCCTGAATCCCATGTGATCTAACTTTACTAATTAATCGACAATGTGGAACCTGACTGAAGGCTTTACTAAAATCCTAGTAAACAATGTCTACTGCTCTGCCCTCATCAATATTTTTGGTAACTTACTCAAAAATTCAATCAAGTTTGTGAGACACCATTTTCCTCACACAAAACCATGCAGACTATCCCTCACACAAAACCATGCGGATAGCTCACTTTCCTATCCCATTCTTCAAGAACTTCCTCATTATTTAACATATTTTGAGGCACATCAAGGTCCATGCCATCTAGGGGCAGTAACTAACACCTGTGTCTCTGGTGGCTTTCCTAACCTCTGGCACATTTGACAAGTACGACAAAATGCAACTACAGTTGTGAGGAAGAGGTAAAAATCTTCTAGGAAAAAGTGAGGAGTGCAGATGCTGGAGATCAGAGCTGAAAATGTGTTGCTGGAAAAGCGCAGGTCAGGCAGCATCCAAGGAGCAGGAGAATCAATGTTTTGGGCACGAGCCCTTCTTCAGGAATCCCATATTAGCCGAGTGGTTTCATAAAGGGGCTGTACTTCCTGAAGAAGGGCTCATGCCCGAAACGTCGATTCACCTGCTCCTTGGATGCTGCCTGATCTGCTGCGCTTTTCTAGCAACACGTTTTCAGCTGAGGAAGAGGTAAGCTGAGGTCAAGATGATTTAGATAAGTTGAATGAATGGACAAACACATTGTACTGTGTCAGCAAAGTGGCTGAATGTAAAGTTATACACCTTGGATTTGGAAACAGGAAATATGATTATTTATTGAGAAATGTGGATGCACACAGATCTGGGCATCCTTACACACCAGTCAATGCAATTTAACAAGTACAGCAAGCAAAAGAGAAAATGCTGGAAAATCTCAGCAGGTCTGGCAGCATCTGTAAAGGGAGAAAAGAGCTGACATTGAGTCTAACTGACCCTTTCTCAAAGCTAAAAGAAAGGGAGAAATAGGGAGGTATTTATACTAGGTTGAGAGAAGGTGAGTCATGGCTCCAGAAGCAAAGGCAGCAATAAAGAGATGATAATGACAGTGCAGAGAGTATAGGGAGATTACGAGCTGTGAATGACCTAGGCGTAAGCCAGTGCTGTGTGACAAAATATGTGAGGGAGGGGAGGGGGGGGAAGAAAATGGGTGAAGCAGAGGCAAAATGGAAAACAGGGGAGAAGGATAGCAAAGGGGGAAGAGGAGAGGAGAAAAGTGATGAGAGAGTGGGGAACGAGAGAAAGACAATCAAGAAATAAGAGGTACAGAACAATTAAAACAAAATTTAAAAATAAATGAAATAAAATTACAGAGCAGAATGAAAGCAGAGGGGTCGAGATGGGATAAACATCTGAAGTTGTTGAATTCAATGTTGAGACCAGCAGGCTGAAACGTGCCTAGTCGGAAGGTGAGATGCTGTTTCTCCAGTTTGCGTTGAGCTTCACTGGAACATTGCAGCAGGTCAAGGACAGACATGTGGGCATGGGAGCAGGATTGGGTGGTGAAGTGGCAAGCCACGAGAAGGTCCGGGACCTGATTGCGTACAGACCGAAGGTGCTCAGCAAAGCGATCACCCAGTCGGTGTTTTGTCTCTCCGATATAGAGACCACATTGGGAGCAATGAATGAAATAAACCAAATTGAAAGAGGTACAAGTGAAACGCTGGTTAATCAGAAATGAGCATTTGGAGCCTTGGATGGTGAGCATGGAAGAGATAAAGGGGCAGGTGTTGCAGCACCTTCTGTGATTGCATGCTGTGTGTGATGGGAGGGGTGTTAGGTGTGATGGGAGAGGTGCTGTGTGTGATGGGAGAGGTGCTGTGTGTGATGGGAAATGGGAGAGGTGTTAGGTGTGATGGAGGAGTGGACTAGGTTGTCCTGGAGGGAACGATCTCTGCAGAATGCAGACAGGGGGAAGGAAGGGAAGATGTGTTTAGTGGTGGCATCGTGTTGGAGTTGGCGAAAATGGCGGAGGATTATTCTTTGCATGTGAAGGCCTGAAGAAGTGCAGCAAGCAATTTGGAAAGCAAATGATACATTAGCCTTCATTGAGACAAGACTAATTCAGAAGTCAGGATGCCTTACTGCAGTTATAGAGTCTTAGTGGACTATTGTGTGCATTTGATGCCCCAAAAGATGATACACTTAGCATAGATTGAGTGCAGCGAAAGTTCATTAGGCTGATACCAGAGATGGCAGGTCTGACCTATGAGGAGAGATTGGTTTGACTGGGCTTGTATTGGAAGGTTGAGAGAAGGTCTCATTGAAATGTCTAAAATTCTAACAGGACTGGACAAACAAGATGCAAGTTTTCCCTGGCAGTCCAGAGTCTAGTCAGGGTACACAGTCTCAGGATATCAAGTAGGCTATTTAGTACTGAGACTAGGAAATTTAAAGGGTAGTGAACTTGTGGAATTCTCTACCACAGAAGACTGTGGAGATGTTCTGAAGAAGTCAAATGAGATTCAGAATCATCAAATTCCTACAGGATGGAAGCCATTTGGTCCAGAGTCCACACTAACCCACACATGTCTGTAAGCCTGCATTTCCCATGTCTAATCCACCTAGCCTGCACATCCCTGGACACTGTAGGCAATTTAACATGGCCAATCCACCTAACCTGCACCACTTTTGGGGGGGTGGGGAGAAAACTGGAGGCACCCAGAGGAAACGTACAGAAACAAGGAGGAAGTGCAAACTCCACACAGACAATCGCCAGAGGGTGGAATTGAACCCAGGTCCTTGGTGCAGTGCTATTGATCTGCCCTCGGAATGTTAACTCTCTCTCTTCAGAGATGCTGCCAGATCTACTGAGTTTCTCCAGCATTATGTTTGGCATACAATTGTTTTCTACAAACTGCAATTTGAAAATTCAGCTCCTAGATCTCTCCAAAGCTGGTCCCAGACTAATTTGCTAAACAGGAATTGTCATGGGTGCCTGATTCCAGCCCTTCCTGCATCCTCATTACCAATTCCTATAGAACTTAAAGCCCTCCTATTCAATTCCATGATTGCTTTCTGTCCCATGCTGCAGTCTCATTGAGTGCTCAAACTTCTGTTTCCCCTTTGCCATTCTTTCCTCTTGTCCCCTGCCCTCCTTCAGCCTCTTACCTGGAAGAGGGCTGGAGCACAGGTATTTTGGGGTCAAAACACTGACAATAATCAAACAGAAATCTATACATCATTCCCTCAGTTTTATTACTGTTAAAATACAAGTAATGTGGCATCATTTGACAAACAAATCATTTATTACAACCCTGCTTAAGGTCAACAGATAATTTCATTCTTCATCACAATGCCAAGTTACTAACGGTTCTGACGCCAGTTACAGTTTATATACAAATCACAAATCTTTTAGAAGTTAATGGCTTTGCCAAATGATGCTGCTATGTTTGCCTCTCTGAAAGCTTCTGAAACAGTCTGCAAGAGAACAGAAAAGGCAGTGAGTGAGATTCTGTTTAATTACTAGTTTCACAGAGTCTTAGATTAGATTAGATTACTTAGTGTGGAAACAGGCCCTTCGGCCCAACAAGTCCTCACCGACCTGTCGAAACGCAACCCACCCATACCCCTACATATACCCCTTACCTAACACTACGGGCAATTTAGCATGGCCAATTCACCTGACCCGCACATCTTTGGACTGTGGGAGGAAACCGGAGCACCCGGAGGAAACCCACGCAGACACAGGGAGAATGTGCAAACTCCACACAGTCAGTCGCCTGAGGCGGGAATTGAACCCAGTGCTAACCACTGTGCCACCGTGCCGCCCATGCAATGGTCAGTAATTGCTTTCATAACCAAAACAAGAACTTTGTCTGCTCCAGTTCCAAGCTAAATACAAATTTATAAACAATATGGAATAAAGCAGAAAACAAAGTCTGGGAAGTGAGTGAAGGGCTGGGGGGTAGAGAGCAGCCAATTGGAATCTTGAGAGTTGGTATTTCAGTTGTTTAGAAAGTGCAAATAATCCATATAAAAGTAATTGTATTAAACCGTAAAAATGCACAACCTAGGGATTATTAGTGAGAATGGAAACAGTTCTCAAAAGCAAAAGGTGGCTACCACCTGGACCACAACCCTCATGCCTGATGAAGAGCTTATGCCCGAAATGTTGATTCTTCTGCTCTCAGATGCTGCCTGACCAGCTGTGCTTTTCCAGCACAATATTGACACTGATCTCCAGCATCGACAGTCCTCACTTTCTCCCAGGGTAGACGGAGACGTTATTTTCTTCCTGACTGGGGAAATCTCGAATCTGGGGGCACAGTCTCAGGATAAGTAGATGATCGTTTAAGATCGAAATAGGGAGACATTTATTCACACAATTCACTGCTCCAGAAGGGTGTGGATGCTCCACCACTTAATATATCTAAGGCTTGGACAGACAGATTTTGATGTCTCAGGAAGAGAGGGATATGGGGAGTAGACACTAAAGTGGAGTTAAAGCCCATGATCAGCCTTGATCATGTAGAATGGGGAAGTAAGCCCGATGGGCCAAATAACCTATTGCTGCTTTGATTTCTAGTCAGATACACATGGACAAGAAATATATAGAATAAGCACAACTGCTCTTTTAGTAGAGGTACAACATTTGTGTGCCGTGAAGACTTTAGGGATGCAGGTTTTTAATAATCTGTGCAGTGCTATCCCTGTTCAGTACTCCAATGTTCCCAGTATTACTTACTGGATGAGCATGACAAACACGGGCAACATCTTCACATGATGCTCCGTACTCCATAGCGAGGGTGGCTTCATTGATCATTTCCCCAGCACCCTTAACAGAGAGAAAACCACATTCATTGATCATTTCTCCAGCACCCTTAACAGAGAGAAAACCACATTTACTTCAGGAATTCTTATATCCCATCTACACCACAATGGGTTTGCTACTTACAGAACCAAGGATATGTGCTCCAAGCATTCTGTCTGTTTCTTTATGGCTAAGAATCTTTACCAGACCATCAGTATCATTGTTAGTCTTAGCTCTGCTGTTGGCAGCAAATGGGAATTTGCCAATCTTGTACGGAATGCCCTAAAAGAAAATGAATGATCAATATTGAATAAAACAGGCTTTACATTCATATGCTTTACGTTCAAGACAGACCTGTTTTTGCAGCAAATAAGTTGTACACTTAGCGACATGCATTTACAAACTTGCAGACATAAGGGGATTATGGTGGTGTAGTGGTGATGTCGTCACTGGATGGGTGATCCAGAACCCCAGACTCCTGTTCTGGGAGACATGGATTTGAATCCCATCATGACAAAGTGAAATCCAAATTCAGTTCAAAAAGAAGTAGCCTGATGATGACCGTGCAAGTACTGTCAATTGTCATAAGTCACGTGGCATCACTTTAGCAAATCTACCTACCTTACCTGGTCTGGCCTACATTTGACTCCAGACCCACAGCAAAGAATTTGGCTCATAAATGCTCTCCAGACAATAAATGCTGGTCCATAGAGCAATGCCCACATCCCATAAGTAGAAAAAATTTCAGATGGATACTCTCAGCACAGTGCTATCCTGGGTATGAGTTATTAAGTAAGTGGTTCACTGGCCCCTGACAAGAACTGACAAGGTCCTATGGTCTTTACAGAAGGAAATCGGAAATATTTCCATACCCATTTCTGGCCTGACATCACTGAATCACATTATATGGTCATTCCTTCAATGTTGCTTGCAGGGTCTTGCCGTGCACAAAAGGGCTGCTTTGAAAGTGATCAGATTTCAAAGCCATTTCATTGTAAACAGTCCTGCAAAAGTTCTGTGCTAGAAGCACAACTTATCCTGTTGTATAAAGAGGACTTAGGATGTAGAGTAAAATTTCAACATGATTGGTTTGACAAGCTGGGGCTATGCTCCCTGGAGCAAAGTAGATTGAAGAGAGGTGTACAAGATGGAAAAGTTTGGATAAGTTGGACGAGGGAAAAAAACACTATTTTCATTAGCTATGAGAACAAGTCCTATAGACACAGATTTAAAATCTAGTACAATATATGCAGGGAGGTTTGGGAAGAATAATTTTACACAGTTAGTGGCAACAACCTGGAAGTCAGTCATAGAGCAGTATAGCATGGAAAGAGAGCCTTCGGTCCAACTCCTATACAGGGACCAGATATCTTATATAAATCTAGTCCCATTTGCCTGCATTTAGTCCATATTCCCCTACACCCTCCCTATTCATATACCCATCCAAATGTTGTAATTATACCAGCCTCCATCACTTCCTCCTGGCAGTTATTCCATAGATGCACCAAACCCTGCATGAGAATGTTGCCCTTCTGCTCCTTTTTAAATGTTTCCCTTCTCATCTTAAACCTATGCCCTCTAGTTTTGGAATTCCTGGTCTGGGGAAAAGACCTTGTCTATTCACCCTAGCCATGCCCCTTATGATTTTATAAACTTCCAAAAGGTCACCCCCTCAGCCTCCAATGCCCCAGGAAAAATAGCCACTTTCTATAGCTCAAACCCCCCAATTCTCAATGCCCATGTGAGTACTGGAAGTGGTAACAATGATTTGAAAAGAAAACTGGATGGGCACTCAAAAGAAAAAAAAACCTACAGGACCATGGGGATCAGATTGGGAGTGGGATTGACAATTACTCAGAACAACAGGTCTGGGTTTATGGACTGAATGACTTTTGTGTAGTTTTTTTTATTATTGTTCACAGCATGTGCATACTGCCTCTCAAATGCCCTTGAGAAGGTCACTCCTGCAACTGCTATCCAACTGCTGGAGCACCAATAGTGAGGGAGTTCAACCCAACAACACTGAAGGAATGGCGATCTATTTCCAAGTTGTGACAGTGAAAGGTTTGGAGTGAAGCATGGTGGTATTCCCCTGCGTCTGCTTTGTCCTTCCAGGTGGTATTTGGAAGATGCTATCTGAGGAGGTTGGTCAGTCACTGCAGTGCATCTTACAGAAGGTCCACACTACTGTCAGTAGTGAAGGGTGCGAATGCAGAAGATGATAGATGGAGTGCCAGTCAAGTGTCAGCTTTATCCTGGATGGTGTTAAACCTGAGCATTTTTATAGAGCTGTACCAGTCCGGGTAAGTGGAAAGTATCCCATCACACTCCTGACGCGAGTCTTGTAGGTAGTGGATAGGCTTTGGGGAGACAAGAGGTTACTTACCTTAGAAATCAAAGCCTCTGACCTACACTTGTAGACACAGATTCAGTTCCATTTCTGGTCAATGGTGACACCCAGGATGTTGAAACTGGGGGCTTCAGTGATGATAATGTCACTGGATGTGAAAGGGCAATAAGATGATTTTCTCTCAGTGGAGATGGTCATCGCCTGGTAGTTTTGCATCATAAAACGATCTGAAAATGTGTTGCTGGCAAAGTGCAGGTGGTCAGGCAGCATACAAGGAGCAGGAGAATTGACGGTTTGGGCATGAGCCCTTCTTCAGGAAACCTCCTGGTCCTTGAATGTTGCCTGACCTGCTGTGCTTTTCCAGCAACACATTTTCAGCTCTGATCTCCAGTCCTCACTTTCTCCATCATAAAACGATACTTGGCAATGATACTAAACAACCCAAACCTGAATGTTGTTCACGTCTTTACTGCACTTGGACACAGACTGCATCAGGTACCTGAGGGGTCACAAACAGAGCTGAATGTGGTGTAATTATCAGCAAATATCTCCACTTCTGACTTAATGATGGAGCAAAGGTCATTGATGAAGCAGCTGAAGGTAACTGGGCCTAACATACTATTATACTGTGATACTATCCTGAGGAACTCTTGCAGAAATTTCAAGCAAAGTAGAGCTGCAGAACTTAAAGCTTAAGACAGTTCAATAATCATGATCAAATTATGATTCTGGTTTTGCTCTTTCATAAAGTAGATGATTCACCAATAACAAACTTATTTTTGTGTTAGGCTTGACTCAAACCAGCAAGTTTTCTCCAGATAGCCCTCGACTTTAATTTTGTTACCACACTCAGACAAATGATTGGACCATGTAATCAGGAGCTGAGGGACCTTCGCGGAAGCCAAATTAAGCATCAGTGGGCAGGTCATTCCTGTACAAATGCTGTTTGATAGTTCTGCTGCTGACCGCTTCCATTACTTTGCCAACAATCGGAAATAGATTGGTTGATTGGGCTGCTTTGTGTACACAAAACATACCTGGGCAATTTTCAACATTGGTGGATGATGCCAGTATTGCAGCTGTACTGAAGCAGCTCAAAAAGACAGGTGAGAGCCAGGCACAAGTGAGACAGAGCGCGAGAGAATGTGACAAACAGCCAGGGCATGACACTATCCGATGTTGGTAACAAGGATATTTTACATTTGCCAAGGCTGTTCCTTGCCCTTAGCGTTTCCCATGCATGGGCTGACATTTGATTTGATATTGTCAGATCTACTGTGATTCGGTAGAAATGCTGTTTTGCAGACAGATTGTACCATGCAAAGTTCATTGGGGTAGCAAAACAGATATCAAAATGCAGTATTACAACTGCAAAGAAGGTGGAGAGTGAATCAGGTGGTCAGTCTGGTTTTACTCGTTTGTTTAGACTTCATAATAGTTTGAAACAACTGAGTGACTTAGCGAGTTGAAAAGATTTGTAGCTCAGGTTGAGGTTTTGGATGTAGGTTTGCTCACTGAGCTGAAAGGTTCACTTCCAGATGTTTCATTACCTTACTAAGTAACATCTTCAGTGGACTTTATGCAAAGCAATGCTGAAACTTACTGCTTTCTATTTATGTGTTTGGGTTGGCGATGTCATTTCCTTTGGTGATGATGTTTCCTGTGGTGAAGTTACTTCCTGTTCCTTTTCTCAGGGGATGGTAGATGGGGTCTAACTCAATTTGTTTGTTAATAGAGTTCTGGTTGGAATGTCATGCTTCTAGGAATTCTCGTGCTCGTCTTTGTTTGGCTTGTCCTAGGATGGATGTATTGTCCTAGGATGGATGTATTGTCCCAGTCGAAGTGGTGTCCTTTCTCGTCCGTATATGAGGATACTAGTGAGGGGGGGTCATGTCTTTTTGTGGCTAGTTGGTGTTCATGTATCCTAGTGGCTAGTTTTCTGCCTGTTTGTCCAATGTATTGTTTGTTACAGTCCTTGCACGGTATTTTGTAAATGATATTAGTTTTGCTCATTGTCTGTATAGGGACTTCCAAGTTCCATTAGCTACTGTTTAGTGTGTTGGTGGGTTTGTGGGCTACCATAATGCCAAGGGGTCTGAGTAGTCTGGCAGTCATTTCCAAGATGTCTTTGATGTAGGAGAGAGTGGCTAGGGTTTCTGGACGTGTTTTGTCTGCTTGTTTGGGGTTTGTTGCTGAGAAATTGGCAGACTGTGTTCATTGGGTACCCATTCTTTTTGAATATATGGTATAGGTGATTTTCTTCTGCTCTGCGTGGTTCTTTTGTGCTGCAGTGTGTCTTGGCTCATTGAAATAATGTTCTGGTGCAGTTTAATTTGTGGGTGTTGGGATGATTGCTTCTGTAGTTCAATATTTGGTCTGTATGTGTTGTTTTTCTGTAGACACTGGTTTGAAGTTCCCTGTTGGCTGTTCGCTCTACTATGACGTCTAGGAATGGCAGTTTGTTGTGGTTTTCCTCCTCTTTAGTGAATTTTATGCCAGTAAGGGTATTATTGATGGTCTTGAAGGTTACCTCTAACTGATTTAGTTTAGTGATGACAAAGGTGTCATCCACGTAGCGGACCCAGAGTTTGGGGTGGATGGTTGGCAGAGCTGTTTGCTCAAATCTCTGCATTACTGTCTCTCCTAATAACCCTGATATCGGAGATCCCATGGGTGTTCCATTGGTTTGTCTGTAAGTTTTGTTGTTGAAGGTCAAGTGGGTGGTAAGGCAAAGGTTCACCAGCTTGATGATATTCTCCTTGTTGATGAAGTTAGTGGCATTTGGTGTCTGTGTCTTTGGGTCTTTTAACAGAGTAGTCAGCGTTTGTTGGCCAGGTTAATGTTGATTGAGGTAAACATGGCTGTTATGGCCTTCAGGAATGTACCAGCCCTGTTTACCTCAATCAACGTTAACCTGGCCAAGAAACACTGACTACTCTGTTAAAAGACCCAAAGACACAGACACCAAATGCCACTAACTTCATCAACAAGGAGAATATCATCAAGCTGGTGAACCTTTGCCTTACCACCCACTTGACCTTCAACAACAAAACTTACAGACAAACCAATGGAACACCCATGAGATCTCCGATATCAGGATTATTAGGAGAGACAGTAATGCAGAGATTTGAGCAAACAGCTCTGCCAACCATCCACCCCAAACTCTGGGTCCGCTACGTGGATGACACTTTTGTCATCACTAAACTAAATCAGTTAGAGGTAACCTTCAAGACCATCAATAATACCCTTACTGGCATAAAATTCACTAAAGAGGAGGAAAACAACAACAAACTGGCATTCCTTAGACGTCACAGTAGAGCGAACAGCCAACAGGGAACTTCAAACCAGCGTCTACAGAAAAACAACACATACAGACCAAATATTAAACTACAGAAGCAATCATCCCAACACCTACAAACTAAGCTGCACCAGAACATTATTTCAATGAGCCAAGACACACTGCAGCACAAAAGAACCATGCAGAATAGAAGAAAATCACCTATACCGTGTATTCAAAAAGAATGGGTACCCAATGAACACAGTCTGCCAGTTTCTCAGCAACAAACTCAAACAAGCAGACAAAACACGTCCAGAAACCCTAGCCATGCTCTCCTACATCAAAGACATTTTGGAAATGACTGCCAGACTACTCAGACCCTTGGCATTATGGTAGCCCACAAACCCACCAACACACTAAAACAGCAGCTAATGGAACTTGAAAGTCCCTATACAGACAATGAGCAAAACTAACGTCATTTACAAAATACCATGCAAGGATTGTAACAAACAAAACATTGGACAAACAGGCAGAAAACTAGCCACCAGGATACAAGAACACCAACTAGCCATAAAAAGACATGATCCTCTCTCACTAGTATCCTCACATATGGATGGGGAAGGACACCACTTCGACTGGGACAATACAACAACCCTAGGACAAGCCAAACAAAGATGAGCAGGAGAATTCCTAGAAGCATGGCATTCTAACCAGAACTCTATCAACAAACAAATCAAGTTAGACCCCATCTACCACCCCTTGAGAAAAGGAACAGGAAATAACTTCACCACAGGAAACAACATCACCAAAGGAAATGACATCGCCAACCCAAAGAAACCCAAACATATAAATAGAAAGCAGGAAGTTTTGGCATTGCTTTGCATAAAGTCCACTGAAGATGTTACCTAGTAAGGTTATGCAACATCTGGAAATGAACCTTTCAGCTCAGTGAACAAACCTACATCCAAAACTGAGTGGCTTGCTAGGCCATGTCAGAGGGTAGTTAGATGTCAACTATATTGCTGTACATTTGGAGTCATGTGTAGGCCAGATGAGGCAAGGATGGCAGATTTCCTTTCTCATAGACAGTGAGCTAAATGGGCTTTCATGACAATCATTGACTATATGGCTGCAATTAGAGTCATGTCATGAAAGTCATACTGCATGGAGACAGACCACAGTCCAACCAGTCCACTCTCAACATAACCCCGAACTAAACTAGTCCCACCTCCCTGCTCCTGATCCATATCCCTCCAAAGCTTTCCTATGTTAGCTTTTAATTACAGTTTCTGTGGGATCTACCACAGTGGCATTTGAAACTATGCCCTCAGAGCATTCTTATGGGGTCTGGATTACTAGCCCAATGACATTACCACCATGAAACCACCGTTCTTTACTTCTATTTGCTATAATGTATTTGAGAATATCTTAAAGTCATAGAAGCATTTTATAGCAGTGAGCTCATTCTTAACATACCCTAAAGGACATCCTAATATAAGGACAAGGCTTTTTTGACCCACCATTTCATGTACTGCTAATTGTATTGCTAATTATAATCCTTAAAACAAGTAAACACCTGCATGAGTCATTATTAATCCTCAAATACATTTCAATTCATTTTTTAATAAATCATCTTAATGTTTTTGGGAGGGTTAAGTGGCTGAACATTAGTTTCTAAAAATATCCATTTTAGTAACAGATTGCTAGTTTAATATTTTGTGCTGAAGTCAAAAGGGCAAAGATTTGGAATGAGTGGGAATGTTACCTCCTCCTTCAGTTGTTCTTCAGATTTGCCAACCCAAGCAACCTCTGGATGAGTGTATACAACAGATGGGATGCAGTTATAATCAATGTGTACAGCTCCTCCAGCCATTCCCTCTACACAGATGATCCCCTCATCTTCAGCCTTGTGAGCCAGCATTGGACCAGCAATCACATCCCCAATAGCAAAGATACTATGGAAGGAAAAATACTTTTTTGTAGTTCAATATATTAAACTACCCATTTAGATTCAATTAAAATATGCTACAAAAGGTATACAATCAACTTTCTAGAGGTTCAAGTACTAGGATCTCTTGTTTTTGGACTTGGAACAGGGGTCGGGAGAAAAGGACTATTTCAAAATTCACACATGACATGAAATCTGGAAGTATGATAAACAATGTTAAAGACAGATTTCAAAGCAAACATTAGAATAAAGAAACTCCTTACATGCTGGAGAGTACAACACTAAAGAGGGTACAAAGAACAGAGATCGGAAGGGGGTTTGTGCATGAATGGTGGTATAACAGGTTAAAAAGTAGCCAGTAAAGCAGTTAGAATTCTGGGCCATATAAAGTCATGGAGTAGAAAAACAAGAAAGTTTGCTAATAATGACAGAAGCCAACTTCGTCACACTACTCCAGCTAGCATCTACTTGAGGGCAGCAAACTTCAGGAAGGATAAGACAAGTGGAATGTGTACAGAAGAGATTTACTAGAATATTTCTAGGGGTGGAGGTGATGTTAATAAGATTGAAGAACTATGCTTGTTCTCATTTGAGGACAGTAGGAAACAGAGGTTCTCAGTTCTAAATTGAGAATAAATATTGACAAAATATTTCTAATAACTGTTAGATAATGAGAAGGCATGGGTTTGAAAGGACTGGCAAAAGACCCAAAAGGGGATTGAAGTAGTAAATCTTTTTACACAACAGGATTTGGAATGTAATTCTTAATACAAGTAGTGGTAATTTACACATTGAATAATAATCCTCAGAAGGGAATTGGACAGACAAACCATATTGCAGGGATATGGAGAAAGAGTGTGACTGACTCTAATGCTAATAATGTATTAGATTCTTGGAGGTCATGTTTTCTATCTTTTCTCCTGATATCCTGTAGCAGGACCTTTTCTTCATTCACTCAAGACGTTGGGGAATCGTGGACTAGAGGGTATCAGTTTAAGGTTAGAGGGGAAAAGAATAAAAGAGAACCCAAGGGGAAACTGTTTTGCACAGAGAGTGGTACACAAATGAAATGAGCTGCCAAGGGAAGTTGTTGAGATATGTACATTAACAACATTTAAAAGGCATTTAGACAAATACACTTAACATATCCTGCAAAACGTTTCCTATTCATGTATGTGGAAATTTTGGTCAACATGTACCAGGTCACTCTGTGCTGTACGACTCCAATAAGACCAATTTCTCTAACTTTTCCTTTTAGGTAAAATCCCTAATTCCTGGTATAGTTCCAGGAAATCTCCATTGTACTCTCTCAAAGACTTGAAAATCCTTCCTTAAGTAAGGTGCCCAGAACTGAACACAACACTCCCAATGTGGGTTGGCCAATGATTTGTAGATGTGCAGCATCACTTCCTTGCTTTAATACTTTATGATTCTATTTAAAAACTCAAGGATCCTATAAGTCATTTTAACAACTGCTTCAACTTGCAGGTGACCTTCAGAGAATTATGCACGTAAACCTCAAGGTCCCCCTGGTCCTATGTTCCCCTCAAACTTGTACGATAGAGCCTGTATTGTCTCTCCATGTTTCTTCTACCAAATTGCATTAGCTCACATTTCTCTTCAGTAAACTTCATCTGCTGGGTGTCTGCCCATTTGGCCAACTTGTATTGTCCTTCTGAAATCACTCAGCATCATACTCACAATTCACTATTCTCCCTAACAACATCTGCAAATTTTAGATGTTGCCCTCAACACCCATCTTCACAGCATTTCCTGATTTATAAAAACAAGGGTCCCAACACTGATCAAGGGAACACCACTTTCAACTGATATCCAATATGAGGAACATCCGTCTGTACCTACCCTGAATTTCCCATCTTTTAGCCAACTTCTAATATATGCTGCCAAGGACCCATCAAATCCAAGCATTTTAATTTGCTAAACAAGCTGACTTTTTGAAAGTCCAAATATACAACATCCACAGCACTAACCTCACCCCCTGCCTGTGTCACTTTAAAGAACTTAAATTTGTCAGACATGATCTGCCCTTGTTCTGGATCAGTGGTGCTGGCAGAGCACAGCAGTTCAGGCAGCATCCAACGAGCAGCGAAATCGACGTTTCGGGCAAAAGCCCTTCGTCAGGAATAAGGGCAGAGAGCCTGAAGCGTAGAGAGATAGAGGAGGGTGGGGGTGGGGAGAAAGTAGCATAGAGTACAATAGGGAGGGGATGAAGGTGATAGGTCAGGGAGGAGAGGGTGGAGTGGATAGGTGGAAAAGGAGATAGGCAGATAGGACAAGTCCAGACAAGGGCTTTTGCCCGAAATGTCCAGAATCTGGTTTCCAGCATCTGCAGTCATTGTTTTTACCTCGATGATCTGCCCTTGACCAAACCATATTGATTGTCTCATATTAACCTATTTTTCTCTAAATAGGTGTTTACCTCTGCCTGTATAATGGTCTCCATCAGTCCTCCCACTATTAATGTCAAGCGGATAGGTCTGTAGCTTCCTGGGTTATCATTTGCCCCTTTCTTAAGCAACAGTGTTACATTTGCAATCCTCCAGTCCCCTGGCACTAATCCTGTGTTCAGAGAAATCTAGAAAATTTCTGTCAACGGCTTTGTTATTTG
Organism: Hemiscyllium ocellatum; assembly: GCF_020745735.1. NCBI lineage: Eukaryota > Metazoa > Chordata > Chondrichthyes > Orectolobiformes > Hemiscylliidae > Hemiscyllium > Hemiscyllium ocellatum. The sequence continues at coordinate 59,731,838 of NC_083423.1, forward strand.
CTCCTTTACCCCCTTAGCAACTTAAGATGGATCCTACCTGGCAACTTCTCTAGCCCATGGTATTTGATACCAGGCCCTCTGCAATCCCCTTCTCCGTTGTGGTGAGTGAGCCAGCTTTTCCCAGAATCATGCTCTGTCGCTTCTCCCAGTTTTCCTCATTACCACCTTACATGGTCAGTTGAATGGCATACTGCACCATGGTTCCATTGTCCGTTTTCCACTGACTCTTATAGTCCTTATACTCATCTATACAGGTAGCAAGTACCTCATACAACTCAATTACCTGGAGCAGAAGTAAGCCGTCCAGCCCCTCGAGCCTAAATCATTGCCACCAAAATACTGACCCACTAACACCACTATCACCTGCCAAATTAATTCCCTAAAATGACATCACAAACATGTCAATTTTGTTCTGTTTTGGCTGAAAGATTCCTCTTAAATGCACATTCAACACTTTTTTATACCTTTTACACTGATCCATCCCAGTTAACATTGCGTTAGCTGTGACCTCTTACTATATCTACACTCTTCTCAGTAATTTATCTACAAATTTGTTTATTCCTGGGGTGGCTCCACAATCCTTTTTAGGTAATGTGACAGACTCCTTTCTTATTCTTCAGTTCAACTCACGTGGCCTCATTAGATGTTACTTTCTCTTTTTCTGCCACAGCTATAATTGATCCTTTATCAAGATGGTGAACCCTCCATTTTGTACCAACTGTAAACCATATAGAGTTGCCAATCTTTCTCTTGCTTGCAGCCAATTTTCAACAATGACTATAATATATACTGCCAAATTTCTACTTGCGCCATCAGCTCATTAGTGAATAAGAGCAGATTCCTCACATTGAAGTACACATCATGAACCGCTGACTACGTCTTTTGCTGGCTATTTTCTGGATTTTGTTTCTTCTGTTCCTTATTTTCATCTGTAGTCATTCCCTTCTGCATCTATACTCTGGCTCCTATCCCAGATGTGAGCAAGATGCACTCATGCCCTGACTGCTTGGTCCTTATTCCCTGGAGGTCCCCTTTCAATACCACATGTTGTGGTGCAGAACAGCATTTTCTTTCCTTACTGCACAAAAATGTTTCACTTACTAAATCCCCCAACTTTAAGTACTTTTCCAAGCTGTGCTACATGCTACTTAATTTGGTGAGCAAAAGGAGTTCAGTCACAGATCAACCAGGGTGTCATTGATTGATAGAAATGCTCAAGTGGCTGAGTGATCAATTCCTGTTCTAGCTGTCTACAGCTTGCTAACACAGACAAGTGTCCATATACGTTCCTGGAATAATTGTGTGTGGAGAAGAGGATTCACTTACTTTGGAATTTTTGTCTGGAAGCGATTATTGACTGGTATTCGGCCTTTCTTATCAACTTCGATTCCCATATCCTGCAGTCCCAGATTCTCAGTGTAGGGGCGACGGCCAATGCTCACTAGCAGCACATCACAAGTGATTGTATCTGCCTTTCCGCCGGCTGCAGCCTCAAATCTGGAGCAAGCAGATAAAACGCTTCAAAATGTGTCCATGAAGTACAAAGCACTTTTCTGTGGTTAGGTTTACACACTGCTTGTAACTCACTTCTTATAGCTTAAAATTAATCCATTACTCATACATTCTCACTTCATACTCACGAAACATCAATCTTCCCATCGGGTCTCTTATTTGCTGAAGTCACTTTTGTATTCAGCTTAAACTTCAGACCCTGTTTCTGAAGAATGCGCTGAAAATTCTTTGCAATCTCCATGTCAATGCCGATTCCTCCAACATGCCCCAAGAATTCAACAGCTGTCACTTCAGAGCCAAGGCGCTGCCATACAGAGCCCTGGAAACAGAAAATTACAACTTCCAGAGACTGGCTACTGCAACATATACACTGACAGATTCAATAAAGCAGCAGGACTGAGGACAGCAAGAGCACTGGTTTCATTTCTCCCTCTCCAGCAGTGGTGGGTGGTAACTGTCAACAAGTATAGTGGTGGAACCTCACTGCTAAAGAGATACTGTAGACTCTTCCTGACATGTGACGCTATCTCAGGCTTAGGATCAACATTCTCTCTAATTTCCTTTGCTGAGTGAGGCACCAAGACATCCATTAAGGTTGCTGCCCCCCAGCTCTATTCGCCCCATTTAAAGCCACTGCAATTTGTACATGGGACTTTTGTTCTCTGTATGACAGTCCAGACATTTGCACATCCACAAAGCTTGTGCAGAACCTTGATGTTGACGTCGTTCTAACAATTAGAGATGTCAACATCAAGATAAATTAACAAGAGCAGAAAGTACAAGACCCAACAGCCTGGAAGGTAGGGGGCCAGTCACTTGTTGGACCACCTTTAGGAGTCACTTTTGTATTCAGCTTAAACTTCAGACCCTGTTTCTGAAGAATGCGCTGAAAATTCTTTGCAATCTCCATGTCAATGCCGATTCCTTTGCCCGAAACGTCGAATTTCCTGCTCCTTGGATGCTGCCTAACCTGCTGCGCTTTAACCAGCAACACATTTTCAGCTATGATCTCCAGAATCTGCAGACCTCACTTTTTACATGGATTAAATAGTTAGTTCTACCAAAGATCCAGCTCAGGCACAAAGGGTTTCTACGTAATATTTTGATTAATTGTTCTTAAAAGCAGTTTCTGCAGTTTCTTCTGCTTACCAATTCAACACCAATGACACCAGCACCAATAACCACCAGCTTCTCAGGAACTTGTTTCAATGATAGAGCTCCAGTTGAAGACACAATTGTCTCTTCATCAATCTGTGGGTATGGCATATTGATATTGTTAATTTAACAGTCTTACAAAACTGACTTCCAGGCAAAAAGCAGTAACATGTTCTATAAAAACACAAGACTGTTGTCAAGGTAAAGTGAATGTCAAAAACATGGAGAATAGGCAGGGAATTGGAAGTGGGTTGCACCAAATCAGATCTGCACCAGAATAGGTATGACAACCTGAATGGCCTTCAATGTACTAAAATTGTCACTTACCACATTTTTAAACGGGATTGTACATCAACTAAATAGTTGTGTAAAAACCTGGAAATTTATCAATTGAGAATAATCCTGCTTTTTAAGTTAACTCTCATACCTGAATCCCAGGGAAAGGTGTAACCTCTGATCCTGTGGCAATAAGAATGTTCTTGGAGTTGATGATTTGTATGCTACCATCACTACAGTAAGCTGTGACCTGGTTTTTTCCAGTAATCTTCCCATGTCCTTGAACATGTGTCACCTTGTAACGAAATAGAATGACAACGACAAATATCAACAAGTTTTATTTTGCCTCAGAGTTTTAAGTGGGGTAGAGCAGTAGATGTGGTTTTCTTAGATTTTTCAAAGCTTTTGATAAGATCTCAAGCAAAAGATTAGCATGTAAAATTAAAGCACACAAGACTGGGGGAAGTGTACTGACATGGATAGAGAACTGTTGACAGACAAGTAGTGGAGGAGCCGGTGTTGGACTGGAGTGGACAAAGTTAAAAATCTCACAACACCACATTATAGTCCAACAGGTTTTTTTGGAAGCAATAGCTTTCGGAGCGCTGCTCCTCTTCCATCAAATAAAGCTATTGAACTGTAATCTGGTGTTGAGATTTTTAACTTTGACAGACAAGAAACAATAGGAATAACAGGTCATTTTCTGAGTGGCAGATGGTAATCAGTGGGGTACTGGAGGGATCAGTGTTTGGACACCAGCACAATATTTTATAACAATTTACACAAGGGAACTAAATGTAACATCTCCAATTTTTCAGACAAATGTGAATGGGAGGATGAAAAGAGAAGATGCAGAGATGCTTCAGTGTGATTTGGACAAGTTGAGGCAAATACACAGCAGATGAAGTATAACGTGGATATTTATCCACTTTGGTAGCAAAAGTAGGAAAGAATCTGAAAGGTTGGGAAAGTGAAAGCTGTGATGTGATCCGGGTGTCATTGTGCACTAGCTCCTCAAAATAAGCAGACGGTGAAGGCGGCAAATGCTACGCTGGCCTTCATGGAAAGGATACTTTTTAAAAAATTCACTCACAGGACGTGGGCATCACTGGCTGGCCAGTACTTAATGCCTGTTCCTACTTACCATTAATAAGGTGTTGGTAAGCTGCCTTTTTGAACTGCTGTAATCAATGTGCTGTAGGTAAGGAATTCCAGAATTTTTATTCAGTGACAGTGAAGGAATGGTGATATATTTCCAAGTCAGGTTGGTGAGTGACTTGGAAGGGAATTTGCTGGTGGTAGCATTCCTATGTATCTGCTCCCCTTGTTCTTCTAGACAGAAGAGTTCAGGGGTTTGGAAGGTACTGTCTAAGGATGGCAAATTTCTGCAGTGCATCTGGTAGATAATACATACTTCTGATAATAAGCATCAATCGTGGAGGGAGTGGATATTAGTAGATGCGGTGCTAATCAAGTGAGTTGTTCTGGATAGTATCCAACTAACTGCTGTCACGGAAATTGGTGGAGTTGTAGTAAATACTGAAAAATTTTAAAATGGAGCTAAGGGGCAACTTTTTCACTCAGAGGGCGGTGCATGCATGGAATGATCTGCCAGAGGAAGTGGTACAATTATAACACTTAAAAGACATCTGGATGGTTTTATGAATAGGAACGGTTTAGAAGGATCTGGGCCAAGTGCTGGCAAAGAGGACTAGTTTAATTTAGGCTACCTGTTCAGCATGGACGAGTCGGACCAAAGGGACTGTTTTGTGCTGTACACCTCTATGACTCTAATTGGTCTACATGCAGATTTGATGCAGCAGAGTACAAAAATCATACCAAACCTGGGTGATCTACATTTCATGCAGAAAACATACACTAAATGCAATAATTGAAAATATTATTAAATTTAAAACAGAATTGCCTCGATAAGATGTACATGATCTTTCGAATATATTTCCAAGCGTCAAAGATTAAATTTTAATTCTGCCTATGCTCAAATGATATAGGCCGAGTGAGTAGGTATTAAGGGTAAGATTTGCAGTTAATCAAACTTAACACATATAGCTCCTCAGAAGGAAGACTCTGACTGGAGGTGGTAAAGCAAGCAACAAACTCTGCTCCCATTACCTCGACAAAGGCCCTGATTAATTCAAATGGCGCATTTAAATCAGAAACTAACCTTATTCTGTTTAAAAAGATGAGCAATTCCACCAGTCAATGACCTCACCGCATTGCTCTTTTGTTCCATCATCTTCTCCAGGTTAAGATTCATTCCTGTGACTTTAATAAAGAAATGTGAAGTAAAGATCAAAGTAACACCTTTTGAACTCTCAATATTGTGCACTAAGTTACATTTTGATCAAATGCAATTGTAAAACATGCTGCAAAGAATCAAATAATTTTGTTGTACTAACAAGCATTAGGATCAAAAATATGCTATTCACATTTACAGTTAATTTGCAGGGAAGGATATTTATATTCAAAAGAGATTGCATGCCCTTGTCATGTACTGAAATGAGCTACAAGACATCCAACTTCACTCATAAGTTTTAAACCCACTGAAGAACCACAGAATAAGTCAATTTTATGCCCTCATATTTTATATAAAGTACAACAGTTAAGGTGGTGGCAAGGGAGGAAATCAGTAAGTGACAGTGTGAGCAATGACCACCTCCACCATATGCCATTTACTCCCTATTTCTAACCAAACTACTCAAAAATTTATACAAGGTGGTGGGGCAATGGAAGAAATAGGACAATTCACCAAATATACCTACTTGACCATAAGAACTGTCTCGATAGACACAGTGTATGCTTGCTTCTGTCCCACAACAGATGCTTTCCCTTCTGGACCATTTTATTCCCAGTGGTCTGGTTTATTCTTCTAATGCCCTGTCACTTTTAATCGTTCCCAGTTTCCTGGCCCCAAGAATGTCCCTACACACGATCATGCCAGGATAATCAAAGCTCCCTGGTGCTTCCCTTAACAGAATCCATTCATCACTACCTTCCTCCGTCTGGCTGAACCTGTCTTCATCTTAAATGACTTCTCCTTCAATTCCACTCACTCAAAATAAAAGGAGACTGTTTGTGAAATTAGATTAATGGCACCACAGAATGAGGCCTTCTAACCAGCACCGCATTATAAACAGTCCAATTCTCTACCCTTCCATCTCTCCTTATGTTCTGACAAGCTTACTTCCCTCAAGATCCTATCCAATTTTCAACTGACCTCATTGATAACAGGTAGTGAGTTTGAGGTTATTACACCAACTGCGAGAAAAGAAACTCCTCACTTCATTTTACATATCTTGCCTAAAACCTTAACTCTAAATCTCCTAATCCTTGTATGTTTATTGCTCCAGTGCTACTCCCTCATTTGTACCTACAGAATTTGAAATTTTTCTTCATTTTGCTTCTAATTTGTACCCTTTTCTCAATGCCATGTGGTCTCTTACACCTCTTTTTTACCATTCCAAAGGGTAGGCATGCCTGTCAAAACTTAGCTCAGACCTCAAGCACATCCTCCCCTTTATATGACACTTTCAAACAGCAAGCCCAAAAAAGTAACTCCCACAGTTTACCTACATTCTTTTCACAATCCAAGACCCTAAAAACTCCTTTGTAAGTGAAACAACAGTTTACTTGTATTTTTATTTAGTATATTGCATTTGCTGCTCAATATAGTTTCTTCTAGATTAGGAAGACCAAATGCAGACTTACTAGCTGCTTTGCAATAGTCTTCCATTCGGCTAGCTCATTTAATCCAAGCTCTGGTCACCTGGCATTTTAATTGTCTTCCAAATTCACACTCTGTGCTCCTCAATTAAGCTTCAAATAAGCTTGAGGAACAACACTTCATCCCCTTAAGTTTCAATTAGGAATTTGAGTTTTCAGATTTTACTGGAGTCACAGACTGGTTATAGCACAGGAATCCATTCACCTGTTCTGAAGGAATTCACCGAGCACTATTACCATGCCTTCTCCTCATTACAAAAGAGCAGTACAAACAGGATCAGGTCCTTTGGCCCGCCATTGTCTATGCTGACTACAATGCCATTCTAAACTAATCCCAACTGACTGCACATGGTCATATTATTCTGCACAATCATAGAACTGTATAGCCCACAGCATTGCGTTAAACATGACACCAACTTAAACAAATTCCTATTGCCTGCCCCTTGGTCCATATTCCATTATTCCTTGCATATTCATGTTCTTATCTAAAAGTCCCTTGAACACCCCCCCTTTGTGTTTGCCTCCAGCACTATCCCTGGCAGCACGTTCCAGATCCTAACAAAAAAAATCTTACCCCTCATCTCTTTTGAACTATTCCCCCCTTCTTACCTTAAATGCATGCCCTCTAGTATTAGATATTTCAACTCTGGGGGGAGGAAAAAAAAGAGCCTGACCGTCAACCCTACCCACGCATCTCAATTTCACAGACTATCAAGACTACCCTCAGCTTCTACCACTCTATAGAAAACAACCAGAGTTTACTAGCTTCTCCTCATAGCTCATATTCCAGGCAGCATCCTGGAAAACCTTTTCTGCACCCCCTCTATAACTTCCACATCCTTCCTGTAACATGGCGACTAGAATTGAACTCAAATGTATCGCCTAACTAAAGTCTTATAAAGCTGCAACATGACATCCTGATTCTTTTACTCAATGCCTTGACCAATAAAGGCAAGCATGCCATACATCTCCTTTATCACCCAATTTGTGTGGCCACTTTCTTCCTTTTCAGACAAGGATTGAATTCCCTCTTAAATACCTTGATTGAATCTTTCTCAACACACACAGGCAAGGCATTTCCAATCCCAATCACTTACTTAGTGAAGAAAAATTTTCATTCCTCCATTGCCTCTCTTGCCTTCAATTTGTGCTCCCTCTGTCTCAATCTTTCCATTAATAGGAACAGTTCCTTCATCTGTTTAGCTCCTCATGATTTAGTATACCTCTAATAATTTTAAATCACCACCTGTCTCACTTACTTCCTTTTCCATCAAAAAAAAACAATTTCACATCATTCCTTTTCCTTGTAAATGGTAGCTCTTCATGATCCTGCCACTTACACCTCCATTAGACAATTTCCATTTAGTTACTCCTCCCATTACCACTCCCTTTGATTTTGCAACATGCAGCCTTTTGTCATTTAACGTCTCTAACCATGCACTCTTCTGATTTTTTATTTAAACCTCCTACGACCAATCCAAAGCAACTATATTTCTAACTTTTTCCAGTTCTGATGAAAGGTGACAGCTTCTCTCTCTCAGAATACTGTCATGCACTTTTTGTTTTTGTTCTGAAGATATACTTACTTTCAATCCCTCTGCTGGCAAAATCTTTCCCATGGGCCAAGTGGTAGAGATAGGAGTTATTCAGCAAGGCCTAGAACAAGAGTGACAACTTTGATTAAGCAGTTAATCTTACAATTGATATGTAAAACATTTAGTGACTATATAATAGCATTCCAATAGAATATTGATTAAAAATGCAGTGTCTTACACACTGAACAAATACGTACTTTGGAGGGGATACATCCCACGTTCAAACATGTTCCACCCAACGTATCATTCTTTTCCACACAGACAGTCTGCAACGTTTAAAAATGAAAGTTACCGTATTGAAAGTATTCAGAAAGGTGATCTTGATTAACAGTGCTTTGTTTGATCTGTAACTGCAAACAATGTGATAAAAACATACACACACAAGTAATACAGGGTTTCAGCCAAGCTGTCCTTCAAGCCTGCTCTGTCATTCAATAAGATTGTAACTGACCTTCTACCTTCTCCATATTCCTGACAATTATTATTGAATTCAGTGGTAATTATAGGCAAGGTACCAGTATCTGTGGAATAAACATTCCTCAAAATTAAAACAAAAGGCAAGATGCTCGGGATAATCAGAATCTGAAAAGATCACAGTGCTGGAAATAGGTAACAGATCTGGCAGCACCAAGTGCAGAAAGAAGTGTTTCAGATCAGGTTCTGGTGAAAGGTCTCAGACTAGAAACGTCAACTCTTTCTCTCTCCACAGGTACCAGGAGACCTGCTGTGCATTTACAACATTTTATTTTAGGTTAATTACTGTTTCATCTAATTCCTCAAAGTGGCCAATAAAAGTACAGTTAGATTAAATTGAGAACATATGAATTAGGAACAGGAATGGACCATTAAATAACGTTAAAAATCACAACACCAGTTTATAGTCCAACAGGTTTATTTGGAGGCACTAGCTTTCGGAGTGCTACTCCTTCATCACAACCAACTGATGAAGGAGCAGTGCTCTAAAAGCTAGTACTTCCAAATAAACCTGTTGGACTATAATCTGGCGTTGTGTGATTTCTAACTTTGTACACCCCAGTCCAACACCGACACCTCCAAATCATGTCTAACATTGAATAAGATCACAACTGAGCTGATTGTAACCTTACATCCACATTCCTGCCTAACCCTAATAACCTTTCACCCCTTTGCTTAATAAGAATGAATTATCCTTTGCCTATAAAATACTAATATATAACAACTTAATTTATCAACAATGCCTTTACATCATTTATATATTTAAATCATCACTGATGTAGCTATATGTATAGCCAAACAATTTGAGGTTTATATAGCTGAACAATCAGAGGTGAGAATGAATTCTCCTGATTCAGGGACAATAACTGGAATAAATCCCAAAGTGCCTTGCAGTCCAGTTAAGAGCTGAACAGGAGTTGTCAATGGCAGAGTTTTAGAAAGGAAGGTTTTGAAGGTGAGAATAGGTCAAGGTAGCAAAGGTGGCTGAAAGTTGAACTTAGCAATGATAGAGGAGCTAGAAGAATAGGCAGCTGGTGTATAATAGCAGAAATGCAGAGCTGGGAGAGATGATGCTGACTGAGACTAATGGATCTCAGCAGGGTCTATTGATGAAGCTGAAGAATTTGAAATACAAGCCCTACTGTGTAGGAAATCAGTGAATATTGATTAAAAAAAAGGCTCGATAGATCACCTAATCTGCATGCAAAAGGTAGTGTCTGGATGAATAGGAAAGCGAGTTCTTTATTTAATGTGAACTCCCACATCCATGGATAGAGTAAAAATTTAGTTTCTATAGGAATATTTCCCCCACACAAGATAAAAGATGTCAGATTGACCTGACCGTCAACCTTTCCTTGATTGCCATTTGAGAGTCTTCTGCAGCCAGGTGGATATATTTTGTCTTGTAACTGAATTAGCTATCACTATTTTTACTTGTCACACTTTTCATCCTCTGAGTCAGCTGAAATGTCATGTTTTTCTAAATAGCTCTTTGAGCATGCTTGGATTCTTTGAAACTCTAGAAGTGTTTAATAGCTTCACATCGTTGTTGAATATCTTCTGGGGTAGTCATTTGCACAATGACCAGCCCAGCAAGATAGCACCTTTACAATCACTGGCTCTACAATTGGCTGACTTTGCTCTGAGGAGCTGAATACTCAAACCCGTGCAGCATCATTGAGTTCTCCTGAGGTAACGTTGCAGGAGTTTAGATATGGTAAGTGCAGTCACACATTTAAGAAATTAATAAAGGATCCTATGCTTTACAGAGAGCCCACAAAGTTTCTAGTTCTGGGCCATATACTTTATGAAGAATATGAATGCACTGGAGAGGGGCAGGAAAGATCTAAAAGAATGGTTTTGGCATGAAGGACTTAAGTTAGGAAGATTAATTACTGAAGTTGGGCATGCTCTCCGGAGGGAAGGTTGATAGGAGATTTGATAGAGGTGTTCAAAATCGGAGGGGTCCACATGAGATAGATATGGAGAAACTATTCCTACTAATGGAAAGATGGGGGTGGGTGAGACTAAGGTGGCTGCCAAAGAAGCAGCAATGACACGGGGAAATATTTTCACACAGCAAGCGGTTAGGATCTGGAATGCTTTGCTTGAGTGTGATAGAAGCAGGGTCAGTCTGGCTTTCAGAAAGGAACTTGGTAATAATCTTAAAAAGAAAGACCTGAGTGACTATGGGTAAAAGGCATGAATGTGCAGCACACATGGTGGTGCTTCATGACAGTATGGATATTTACTTCTAATAGTAGATAGGAACGGAAAGAGACTATTCATCACTTGTTCTACTATTCAATGAAATGATTCTGTGACCTGACTCCATAAACCAATATACCATATGAATTCCTTTATCACTGGCTTAACAATGAATAATTCAGCAGTCATCAATATTTGCAGAAGAGTTCAAAATATCCAGGCAGTATGCACAGGCGTACTTCCTAACTTTATTCCTCAAAAGGTGTAAAATAGAGACAGGTCTCTCAACTCTGGATTGTCCAACTAGCAGGAATAATTTGTCTCCCTTCCTTGCCTGAAAGCTCTGACCAAGTTAAACCTGAATCTTCTAAGTTTCAGGGAACACAATCCTAGTTTGTGCAATCTCTTCTCATGATTTAACTCTCAGAGCCTAGATATCTGTCTCGTAATTCTATACTGCACTCCCTTCAAGGCCTAATACATGGTACCATTCCTCCTGCCATCATGTAACCCAGCTACTGTGTTGAAGCATGACTTCTACCTTCTAGTTTACGTTGTCTAGGAAAAGGTCAACATTTAAATTGTCTTTACTATAACTTTCTGTACCTGTCCACAGTATCTGGCTTTCCACTATTTAAATAATGTCTCTGTCAGTCTTTTTTAACGTCCAATGTGGACTTCATATTAGCCTGTACAGCAATTTATTTGCCAGTTTTTTCTGCTTTCTTTGTAATTTTATGCTTCCATTAATATTATTTGCAATCTTACCCTTTTTATCATTGGTACATTTGGACATGAGGCTTTGCCTTACATATGAAACTATTTCATAATTAGCTCACCAGCCTTTGACTTACCTTAAACCCCAACTGCGCGGCCTTAATGGCAGCAACATACCCGCCTGGTCCTGAGCCCACCACTGTGACATCTGCATCAACTGGAATGAGGAATAGAGTGTATTCAGCTTGAGCTTTCATCACTGACACAATAAACCAATATAACACCAATATTCATCATCAGACTCCATGAACTGCCAATAAAATCTGTCATAAAATAAAAAAAATATTAAGATAGATTCTATGAAGAAATTGCCTCAAAGTTTGGCCATTATATAAGCGAACCATTAGGAACAGGAATGTGCCATTCAACCTATGTTGAACCACAGAATCCCTACAGTCTGGAAACATGCCATTTGGCACAGAGTCCACACCAACCCTCCAAACAGCATCACACCCAGACCCACCCCTATAACTGTGCATTTCCCATAGCCAATTCACCAAACCTGCATTTCTCTTGTCATAAATATGGTCAGTTTAGCCTAACCTACACATCCACCTAACCTACACATCCCTGGACTGTGTAGGAAACCCATGCAGATGTGGGGAGAATGTACAACTCCACTAGTAAGTGGGCGGCACGGTGGCACAGTGGTTAGCACTGCTGCCTCACAGCGCCAGAGACCCGGGTTCAATTCCCACCTCAGGCGACTGCCTGTGTGGAGTTTGCACATTCTCCCAGTGTCTGCGTGGGTTTCCTCCGGGTGCTCCGGTTTCCTCCCGCAGTCCAAAAATGTGCAGGTTAGGTGAATTGGCCATGCTAAATTGCCCGCAGTATTAAGGTTAAGGGGTAAATGTAGGGGAATGGGTCTGGGTGGGTTACGCTTCGGCGGGTCGGTGTGGACTTGTTGGGCCTGTTTCCACACTGTATGTAACCTAATCTAATCTAGTTGCCCAAGTGTGGAATCGAACCCAGGTGCCTGATGTTGTGGTAGTAACCACTGAACCACCGTGCTACCCTAAGGAACTATTTAACACAAAGGGTGGTGGGAGTACAGAATTCTCTGCCTGAATGAGCAACACGTTAGAAACACACATTATTTAAGCAGTATTTAGATATTCACTCGTGATACCATGAGTGCATGGGACAAAAGCTGGAAAATGGGATCCTTGTTGACCAGCATGGACATGATGCGACAGACTAGGCTCCTGTCGTTCTTGTCTGTGAATTTGCCCTGCCATTCTAGAACATAGTATATCACTTCTACCATTTTCCCACATTATCTCCATATCCTGTCATTAATCTCCAGACATCTGGTGTGTCCAGAATCTGATGTATTAATTTTTGTTTTTATATTTAACTTTCTTGCTTAGCATTGGATGTTTTTCCACCTTTTATACCAACTCTCTTTCTTTCTGGAATATATTTTAATTACCACCAATTAGGTATCTCCTTAAGTATCTGCCACTATTCATTCATCAACTGCTCTTTTAGTCTTCCTGCTTGGTCCATTAAGGCTAAAACAGTCCTTGTGCCTATATAATTCTTTGTTTAACTCCATAACACTAGTGCGGGACTCTAGCTTCCCCTCTCCCCCCCTCCCCCCCACACCCGGTGTATTTAAAATTATAGATCACTCATCCCTAGAAGAACTTATACTGAGATTAATTAATATTAATTAATCCTACACAATATCAAATCCAGAATAGCCTGTTCCCTAATGTTGCATAACATTTGCTCCAAGAAAATGACTATTTTGGAAAAACTGAGTAGTGCCTGCCAAGCGAGTCTTTCAACAGAAGCAATTGTAAACAGTTTATCCTCACATGTGAGTTACACATAAAACAGCATCAGATTCATCTCAAAGACAGACATATTGGATCTCAGAAGAGTAAAAATGGACACTGCACATAAAGACTAGGATTTATTTTAATGTAATTGATCTGAATAACGACAGACCTGAATCTCTGCTGTATTACCCTCTAAAATTGATCTAATTGCTTAGCAAACCTAAATAGAAGGTTTAAAAATGAATCAACACATTTCCTCAGCACCCGAGCTACAAATCTTCTCCCAAACTTTGAACATTTCCTCACTTTAGCCCACTTGGAACAACATACTCAGACATGTATTTAACAGCACTAATGGTGGTTTTATCTACCAGTACACAAGTCCAGTCTCATAAATATTTTCCTGCTCCCTTTTGCAATTCATAATTGTTTTCCATTAGGGTTAAAGTTCACCAAGATATTATAATGAAAATATCAGCCTAACATTACAAAGGTTGAAAAATCATAGGGAAATCAGCAACAAAATGATTAATAGGTGAGAACTCTCACCCACAGCCCTACAAGAAAGTGAGGACTGCAGATGTTGGAGATCAAAGAGTGCAGTGCTGGAAAAGCACAGCTGACCAGGGTCTATAACACGTACCATACCTGGTGCAACATCAGCATAGGTCCGCAGCCCGACTGCTGAAAGACCTTGGAGTCTACGACAGGCATGTCCAGTCTGCATTCAGAAGAAAAACACATTTCAATGACATTGGAATCAACCTTGAAAAACAAGATGGACATCTTCAGATTTCGTCACATTTGCTAGATCCTCTTCTCTCATACAAATAGTGAAGGTAAACATGGTCAAACAATGTGTACAGGAAATCATAGCAGATCAACTGGATCATAATTCCTTTAGAACATTAAAAATCTCATCCTACAGATGGTGCATGCTGTCTGAAAATTAAATCAGCACCAACTAAATCTGAACTATATTCAACTAAATTAGTTGTACTACTTATATTGCACATATTTTGGCTAATACCCAATAGTATTCACTTTACACAGTTCTATGACAGTACCCATTAAGGAAAAACCAGAAATTAGCATTATCAATGCACAGGAATCATGAATGGGAGAGAAGGGAAAAACACTGGGGTGCCCCAGGTTTTTTTTTGGGGGGGTGGGTGGGTGGCAGAGAAAAGGGGGCTGCAGAGTTTAAAAGGGGAGGAGGGGAAGACGGGGTGTGAAAGAAAGCGACTCCAGAATTTTTGAGTCGAGGTGGTTCCAGGCTTTCTGGTGTGGTGGCTCCAGAGTTTGGGGAGGCGGAGGGAGAGGTCTCTGCATTTGGGGACATATCCCTGTCTGGAGGTGGAAGGAGGGGTGTCCGGGCTGAGGAGAGAAGGCGGAGGAGGGTCTCCATGATTTGGGGGGGGGGCGGGAGGGAGGGGTCTCTGGCATCTTAGGGTCTCCGGTGTTTGGGGGATGGTGAAGTATGCAGGCTCCGGGTCTGACCAGGACGGCGGCTTTTGAGATGGGGCCCGGCCTCCGGAGTGACAAGGCCCAGGCTGAGGGGCTGGCAGGTCCCGGAGCCCGGGCTGACCTTGAGCAGCTGCCGAAACATCAGGCTCCAGGTCCGCATCGTCCGTGCAGCAAGTGAACCGGAAACACGTCACCACCCGCGACCACGCCGCGCCGTCCGCCTCTCGGATTGGCTGTATAGGCGGAAGGGGCGTGGCCTGGCCTGAGCCTCTGGCTCCCTGTCCCAGTGCTGGAGGAACTCATCAAATCTGACAGCAATCTGAGGAGAGAGAAACAGGTTCAGTGACTCTTCACAGCTGATAGCAGCTAGGGAGAAAAAAATGGTATTTATGCCGAAGTCGAGGGTGGCGAAGACGTGGTCAGATGGTTGGAAATGGAGTAAAAAGTGAGATCTGCAGATGCTGGAGATCAGAGCTGAAAATGTGTTGCTGGTTAAAGCACAGCAGGTCAGGCAGCATCCAAGGAACAGGAACTTCGACGTTTCGGGCCAGAGCCCTTCATCAGGAAATGGAGTGTGGTTGGAAATGGAGCCGAGAGAAAGATAAATATGAACAAGGTGGAGAAACGAAGGCATCATGGATGGCAGGCCAGAACAGAACAGGAGAGAAGCTGAATAAATAGTCATGAGAGCTGAGGGTAGCAGAGAATGAGGGGTCCATGCTTCAAACAAACCCTGGGATGTGATAATAAGGCGAAAGTGAGTGCCAGTGCTAAAAAAACCAATCCATGTCATAACAGTGCTAGGTGTGGGGTTGGGTTAAAATCAGGGAAGGAAGGATGAAATCAAAGTTATCAAAGTTAGTGTTGAGTCACAAAAGCTGCAGGGTTCCTGGGTGGAAAATGCAGTGTCGTTCTGCAAGCTTGCACTGAGGCTAACTGAAATACTGCAGTAGGTCTACGACAAAAATGTTGGTGTGGGAACACTTTGGTGTGTTGAAGTGGCAGGCAACTAGAAACTTAGGATCATTTTTGCAGACAGAACATGGGTGTTTTGCAAAGTGGTTACCCAGTCTGTATTTCATTTCCACAATATAGAAGAAATCACACTGGACGTCAAATCCCACAACTACCTCCTAACAACACCCTCATCCTCTCAAGCTCACTCTTATGCCATCATGCAATCACCCTCAACTTCTCACATTCATCTCCTCCCACACCTCATCCCCTCACCCTCACTGTTATCTTACATGCTCCTCACACTGTTCTCTCCCACACTCATTCCTCTCTCCCATCCTCATCCTCCCTCTCCCACCCTCATTCCCTCCTCCTCCCTCATCCCCTCTACCCACTCTCATCTCTCCATCACCCTCATCCTCACTCCTTCCTCTCCCTCATTCCTCCCTCACTCTCATCCACTACCTTGCCCTCATCCTGTCCCTCACCCTCATCTCTTTAACTCTCTCAACCTAATCCCCTCCCTCCCCATCCTCTCGCACTTTCAACTGTCCCTCAGCTGCAACCCCTCCCTCATCCACTCCCTCCTTTCTCCCTCACCGTTATTCCCCTCACTCTCGTCCCTTCCTCATCACCCGCATCTCCTCCATCTACTCCTTTGTCCCCATTCTCTTTCTCCTCTCCTTCTCTGTGCCCCTCACTGTCATTCCCTCCTTCACCCTCATCTAATCACCGTCATCCCCTCCTTCACGCTCATAGAACATTGAGTAGTACAGCACAGTTCAGGCCCTTCAGCCCTTGATGTTATGTCATACTCAAAGATCAAATTAACCTACATTTACTACATTTTACTATATTCATGTCCTATCCAAGAGTCATTTAAGTGTCTGTAATGCATCTGATTCTCATTCCCATCCTCACAGTCATCCCCTCACCCGCATCGCTTTCTTTCCCCTCTTTCTTGTACCCCTCACTCTCATATTATCCCTCATCATCTCCTCCCTCAATCTCATTCCTCTTATCCCTCACCACCCATCCGTCCCTCATCCACATTCACTCCCTCACCTTCCTCTGTTCCCCATCTCCCTCACTTTCATCCCTCCCTCATCCCCAACACCCTCATCCATTTCCTTATCCTCTTTCCCTATATCCTCATTCTCATCCTCACATTCATCCCCATTCTCACACTCATCTCCTCCCTCACTCTCCCACTACCATCCGCTTCCTCGTGCTCATCTCCCGCACCCTCCTCTTTGTAGACCAGTGAGTCTGATGTCAATATCAAGGAAGATACATTATCAAGAATTTTATTGCTGAACACTTAGAAAACAGTGGTAAAATCAGACACAGACATAGTCAGCATGAATTTAGAAAAGGGAAATCATGTTTGGCAAATCTACTGGAATACTTTAAGGATAAACTAATCAGAGAGTTAGATAGGGTGGACAGGGAGAACCTTTTAAAAAGAAGTGGGCAGCTTGGTGGCATTGCTGTCTCACAGCGCCAGAGACTCGGGTTTAATTCCCGCCTCAGGCGACTGTCTGTCGCGTGTCTGTGTGGGTTTCCTCTGGATGCTCCGGTTTCCTCACACAGTCCAAAAATGTGCAGCTTAGGTGAATTGGCCATGCTAAATTGCCCGTAGTGTTTGGTGAAGGGGTAAATGTAGGGGAATGGGTCTGGGTGGGTTGCGCTTCGGCGGGTCGGTGTGGACTTGTTGGGCCGAAGGGCCTGTTTCCACACTGTAAGTAATCACATCTAAACTAGTAGAGTTGATTGGGAAGCTAATAGCTGTTGTTCATTAGATGTTTAGAAGGTTTTTGACAAAGTTCCACGTAAGACGTTGATATGTAAAATTAAAGCACGTGAGCCTGAGGGTAATGCATTATGATGGAAAATTGGTTAGCAAACGATGGGAATAAATGAGTCTTTTTCTGAGTGGCAAGACAGTGACTAGTGGGAATTTAAATGGATCAGTACTAGCTATTCTCAAATATGTTATTAATTTAGATGAGGTAACTAAATGTAATATCTCAAAATTTTGAGATGATGCAAAGCTGGGTGGGAGGGTGAGCTGTGAGGAGGATGCAGAGATATTGCAGTGTGATTTGGTAAGGCAAAGTGAGGGGTAAATGTGGTATAATGTGGATAAATGTGAGGCTATCATTTTGATAGCAAAAATAGGAAGGCAGATTATTATTCAAATGGTTGTAAATTGAGAGGGAGGGATGTTCAACAAGATTAGATTAGATTACTTACAGTGTGGAAGCAGGTTCTTCGGCCCAACAAATCCACACCGACCCGCTGAAGTGCAACCCAGCCAGACCCCGTCCCCTACATTTATCCCTTCACCGAACACCATGGGCAATTTAGCATGACCAATTCACCTAAACTGCACATTTTTGGACTGTGGGAGGAAACCAGAGCACCCGGAGGAAACCCACGCAGACACGGGGAGAATGTGCAAACTCCACACAGACAGTCGCCTGAGATGGGAATTGAACTCTGTCGCTGTGAGGCAACTGTGCTAACCACCGTGCCGCCCACAAGATCTGTGCTTCCTTGTGAACTATTTGCTGAAAGTAAATGTGCGGGTACAGCAAGCAGTAAAGAAGGCAAACTGTATGTTGATCTTCATAGTGAGTGCAGAAACAAGGGTGTCTTGCTACAGTTATACAGTGAAATGGTGAACCCAGGATATAGAGGTGCTGGTGTTGGACTGGGTTGATCAAGGTCAAAAATTATATGACACCAGGTTATAGTCCAAGTTATTTGAAAACACTAGCTTTGAAAGCACTACTCCTTCATCTGGTGTTAGTGAGAGAGGAAGACCTTAGACACAGAATTTAGGAGGACAACATCAAAGGGTCATACAACTCATGCAAACAATTTGAACATACATAAGATAGCTGTTAAATCTTTAATCAGCTAGAATGCAGATTTCAATTGATTATTAAATCCCAGAATTTCTTTCAAGTCACTGCCCAGAGACAACTTAAGGTGTTATTGATATAAAAGAGGTGACACTTCTGGTCAAACAATATATTTTAGGCCTGACTTATTTGGAGTCATAGTATCTCTCAACCAAACACATGCACAGTCTCAGATGCACAGACTTCCTCAAAGTTGAACTTGCAAGTGTTCAATTGCAATCTCTGTCAACATATGTATCCTCGCTCCCCCTCTGTGTCTTTCACACAAACACACATACTCACTTTCCCCCTCTCTCACATGCACACACAAATCTGTGGGCTGAATTTACATTTACAGATTTGTATTCGCAGATACATTCTATTTTGTTCAAAAAGCACACAATGTATAGACAGTCAGTCAATGTAGCATCTTATGAACTCCTACTTTGGAAATAAAAGACACAGACAGACTCTAAACAAGACCTCATGCCTAAAATACATTGTCTGACTGGAGGTTCACCTCCTTTATATTGATAACACTTTAAGTTGTCTCAGGGCAGTGACTTGAAAGCAATTCTGGGATTTGCATATTAGTCAATCGAAACCTGCACTGCCATTCTAACTGATTAAAGATTTAAGAGCTTTCTTATGTGTCTTCAATTTGTTCACATGAATTATATAACCCTTTGATGTTTTCCTTATAAAGTCTGTGTCTCAGGTCTTCAGTCTTCCTCTCTTACGAGCACCAGATGAAGGAGCAAGTGTTTGCAAATAAACCTGTTGGACTATAACCTGGTGTCATGTGATTTTTGACCTTGATGAGGCCACACTTGAATATTGTGTGCAGTTTTGGTCTCCTTATTTGAGGAAGGATGTTCTTGTGATAGAGAGAGTGCAGTAAAGGTTTACCAAATTGATTCCTGGGATGGTGGGACTAACTATGAAGAGAGATTGAGTTAGTTAGGATTGTATTTACTGTAGTTTATAAGAATGAGGAGGGAGATCTCATAAAAACCTATAAAATTCTAACAGAACCAGACAGGTTTGATGCAGGACAGATGTTCTCAATGGTGGGGAGTCTAGAGCAAGGGGTCAAAGCTTAAAGATAAGGGATAAACCTTTTAGGACTCTGTGAGAATTTGTTTTCACCCAAAGTGTGGTGAGCTTGTGGAATTCAGTACCACAGAAAGTGGTTGAGGCGAAAGCAATGTGTTTTCAAAAAGGAGGCAGATTTAGATAACCTTTCAGGTAAGTGGATGAAGGGATATGGGGGGAGGGTGCAATTAAAGTATGCAGCTTGATTGTCAGCCGTAATAGTAACGAATGGTAGAGTATGTTCAAGGGATCAAAAGGCCTTCTCCTGCCTCTATCTTCTGTGTTTCTGTTTCTCATCTCTATTCCCTCCATACAGTTCTTTATTACTAAATTCCGTTTGTTGTTTCTTTCAAAAAAGATATACATTTTCTGAAATGTAATTTGCTAGATTGTGCTTGATGTTTCTTTCTTTTAAAATTATTCTTTTGTAGATCCATTGCTTTCATTCATGGGATGTTAGTCTGTCTGGGCAGCGTCCGTAATTGTCCAGAGGGCAGTGAAGATTCAATGACATTGCTGTGGCTCTGGAGTCACATGTAGGCCAGATCAGGAAAGGATGGTAATTTCCTTTCCTAAAGGGAAAGCCACATAGGTTTGATGGTCTCATTAGGCTCTTTTATGCAGATTTTTAAAAAAATTGAATTGAAATCCCAACTGTTGTGATGGAACTTGAAACGGCAATCCCAGAATATTACCTGGGTCTCTCAGTTAATAGTTCTAGTGATAATACTACAAGGTCGTTACCACCCCTTTCTTTGTTCCTGACAATTCTATCTATATTTAACTTGATGTTAAGAGTCTCCTGTATTGGACCCTGTCAAGTTTGTGCTGAACCTTTTGTGGATTCTGGATAAAGGTCGTGCATTTTGTTTGAGGGGGTGTCAGCTAGCATTAATTGCTGCATGTCTTCAATATCACAGTTGAACTATTGGTCTCCCTCAACCATTATCTCAGAGAAATGACAGCATGTCTATGTGGAGGAATCATTATGGATTCTGGCTTGTTAGAATAGGATTTTGGGTCAGTGCTGCTACTGAGTGCCCTGTCTGATCTCATGGTCATTATTGCTGAATCTAGTCTCTCTAAACACTGTTCAACTTAGTCAGAACTTGTCTGTACCAGAGAGTGAGGAGGGGGAAGCCATCCCCTTGCCAGCCTCTTCCCCATCCTGTTTACGACAGCAATTTCGGTCATAGTACCCCAAATAATTGCAGTGGAAAGTGTAGCCTTTCTTTCCACGGGGTTCTTGGATAGTTTAGACTTCTGGCTGAACAAGGGGCCCTCAACATCTGCTATGTTAGTATTTCCCAAACTCCTGCAAAAGTTGTTTCAGACCTGGTCCAGGCTGTATTAGTGTAGTGATTGGAATAGTTTGTGTCGTGCCTCCCTGCTGGCCCCGCCGGTAAGCCCAGCAGTCCTGGCTGCTGGGTGACCAAATGACCAGAAAAAGTACGAGACGGCCATGGTCTAGACTGACCTGCTCTCAAAAAACTAGTATGAGTCTTCCATTTTCAATGGAGAAGTCCGGCTGGGAAAATAACCTCCATGCAGTCTCTTCCACAACTGCGAATTGTGATAAGTCATTAGGTTGTACATGTTTAAAACCCGCAACAAGGTCCATCTTGGTCCAGACTGAGACAGCAACCTTGAGACGTTACCTCCTAACTTACATGGAGCTGAGACTCGTCATCCCTCCCAGGGAGCCAGCTCACCCTGTAATTGATGACATAGATAACTTTGAAGAAGGCGCCGTAAGGGCAGCCCACCCTGCGGTTGAGACAAGCATATCCAACCAAACCTTCTACAACAAAAGTTATCGAGACATAAAGCAGGGCGCAGAAATGAAAAAGACTATAAATGAGACTGGCGAGGAAACAGCTGATGCAACTGCCTTCGTGGCAGGAGTTGTTATCGAGCCAGTATGTGACAGAACATCTGTCTCAGAGGTAATCATCCACTATCCCGTTGATGGGCTGTTTTGCAAGGACTGCGATACCCTCTTGCCCTGTTTAAGACCCATGTGACTAAAGTGCGCGGAATAAAGAACATCCGAATAAAATGTTCACGCTGCAATAAAGCAGGAGAATACCATTCAATCGCCTGCCATTATCCAAATTGCAAAGGATCAAAACAACCCCCAACTTTGCATGCAGCGCGTGTGACCGACGGTTTTCAAAGCAGTCGGGCCTTGGCCAACACGAGAGGCATGGACACCCAGTTCTACGAAACGAGAAATGCCTCAAACCAGCACTCAAAGTCAAGGGCAAACCTGGGAAAAGTGACCGGGTATGGTCACAGGAGGAGGTGGCACTCCTGAGGGAATTGGAGGTGCAGGATCAAATTTATAAACAAATCCATCGCTAGCACCCTTAAAACCAAAACACCAAAGCAAATCTCAGACAAGCGCAGGCTCCTGGCAAACACCCCAAGGGAGGTCAAGACCATCAGCAAGCCAACGACAGGTATAGACTCGCACGATTCTGAGGCAGAGTGTGTCCAGGAAAATTCTGACGATCAAGCGCAATGCCAAAGAACACCGGCTTTAATCCCTAAACATCGGGACGTAGATGACCGGCTTTCACAAGCTGAGGAGCTCTTGAGCGCGAGGAATGACCCGGACATGCTTGCCCTCGGAATCGGACTAGTGGAAAGTATTACCAACCTACTAATGAATAGTAGGAAAAGACAGGACAAACACAAGAGGCCTCAAAAAGATCGGGCCAAGAAAGACAAAAGGACCAGTAGCAGTACCGGAGCCAAAAAACGGTGGGTAGCACGAAAAGCGCTGTTTAGAGCAAATAGCAGCTTTACAAAACTAACTGGCGTCAGTTAGCTCGCGAGATCATGGGGGAGCTGACCTCATCCGCTTGTCCTCTCTCAAAAGACAAGTTGGAGACGTTTCCGTGAGAAACTGTCAGCACCAAAAAAAATCAAACATAAATAAGTATGCCCCATACACTGGCAAAATTGATGATGGGTCCTTGATGAAACCCATAGAGGTAGAGGAGGTTGAAGGGGCCATCAATGGGATAGACGAGAACAGTGCCGCTGGACCAGGTGGCCTGAGGACATAAGAACAATCCATGAGCAATAGGAAAATCGTCTACCCCGCCTTTTCTCCCTATGGCTAAAGTCAAGCACGATCCCCGATTCACTAAAAAAGATTTGAACGGTCCTGATTCCTAAGTGCGAGGATAAGGACCGCTTGAAAAGCATTGACAACTGGTGACCAATAACTAACAGTCCAATGCTGCTCCGGCCGTTCACGAAAATAATGACAAAACGTCTGAGTGAAACAGTCGAAATAAACCCCAGGCAAAAAGATTCCTAGCAGCCACTCCCGGATGCAATGAAAACATTGTTGTCCTCGAAAACATCATCAAGGGAGCAAAGCACAATCGTAAGGACATCACAGTTGTCTGTCGATCTAGCGAAAGCGTTCGACTCGGTTGGGCACAAGCTATTGATCAAATCCTTGCAAAGAATGAAACTACCAAAGCCTTTGTAAGTCTCATTGAAGACCTATACACTGGCAACACAACAGTGGTGGAAGGGAACGGAAACTTAACCACCCCAATAACCATTGAGAGGGGCGTAAAGCAGGGCGACCCACTCTCACCAATATTATTTAACATCGCTTTGGATCCGTTGGTATGCTCTCTGGAGAGGGCCAACTCAGGGGTCTCTCCATGCCCCTGGGCAGCAGAAGAGTCTACTGCTCGACTTCGACCTTCGCGGATGACATTGCCCTTCTATGCGACTCACACACCAGAATGGCTAGAAATCTGAAGCTGCTCCAGGCGTACTGTGACCATACAGGCTTCAATATTAACACAGCGAAGACGAGGGGATTCCACTTCACTTTTAAAAGGAAAACCTTCTTGTACAGTCACTTCGTAAACTGGAAGCTGCAGGACGAATCCATAGTCTACATACCGCCAGGCGACACAGAGAAATACCTGGGTGCTCGGATCGATCCATGGGCAGGTGTGGCAGAAGGGGATTGGGAGGAGAAGATTAAGTCCTGGGTTAAAGGAATACAGGCAGCACCTCTCCGACCACGGCAACGGCTGGAGATCCTAAAGATACATGTCATCCCCCGATCTGATCCAGAGAGAAGCATCACAGGCTACTCTCATAAAGCTGGACCAAATTATCCGTAATGCCACCAAAGAATTCCTACACCTACCACCTCATACTGCTGACGGAGTGCTATACGCTAGCAACGGGAACGTGGTCTAGGTGTCCCAAAACTGGAAGTGCAAATTCCATCCGCGATTGTTCACAAACACGAGGCACTCGACATGTCCAGTGATGTGGTCATACGGGTCTCCTTTCGATATAAAGGAGAGAGCAGCACAGAAACCGTTGTGGGACTGCGTGAGCTCAAGGTCCTCAAGGAAATTGAAAATTTCCAAACCAATAGCCGCAGAAGGGGAAATCGACCCGATGATCGCCATCCAAGACATCACGCCTGCAGTCCAGGAGGCAAACACGGACGACCAAAACCACCCAATAGGTATGCTGGCTGGAGGGAGTGGGAATTCGAAAAGTGGCAAAAGCTGGAATGTCAAGGGGCAGGCATCCAGTACTTTAGAGATGACAAGATCTCTAATTCTTGGACAAAAGCCAGAGTACAACAAAAATCCTCTAGATTCAAATACAGCGTGCTCTTGCTGTGTAACCACATTATGTAGAGGAAGGCCAAACCGAAACAAACTATACCGAAGGTGTGAGACAGCAAACGAGACCATATCACACATCTCAGGATGCTGCCCATTCGTGAAAAATGCTTGGATAAAAACGCCATAACAAGATCGTTGACCAGTTGCAGAAACACATCAGTAAGTACGGCTGGACATCATACATGGAGCCCAGGCTGTTTGCCAAAGACGGCTCCCTATGGAAGCCCGATCTCATATTTAGAAAAGAGCAGAAGATCGCGGTTGTAGATGTCACAGTGCAGTACGGGAATGATAGTAAAGCACTGGAAACAGCATGGCGGGAAAAACAAGAGAAATATAAACACCTGAATGCCGAGGTCACGGAATTGACGGGAGGCGTGGACCCCAAATACTTTGGTTTTGTGATGGGTGCACGAGGCAAGTGGCTGGATATGAATAACCACCTCGTGAAATTCCTTGGCATCGAGAGATATGATACATTCGCCCAAAAGACATCAAGACTCACACTGTCACTGACACTTGAACTCTTACAACTCATCAGTGACAAGTGAGCAAATAACCGTAAACGGTGAGATAAGATCCTTCACCGAGACAAGGACTGGCCAAACCCCACCAAAAAAAATATAAAAATATAAAATAAAAAATAGGGGGATGCTGGTCCACAAAATCCTACAACATAGGTCCCCGCGAATAATGACGATAACAACTAGCCTCATATATCACCAGTATGACCTGGTCCTTGGTCTGTGGTGATACTAGAGAGTACACAAACATTGAGGAGCGATGTAAAGACTCGGAAAAGGCACTTCCTCAAGTATTTCAAAATGTAGGGACTGCCTCTGAGCTGGATGGCCAGAGTCCATGTACTATGCACATTAAGTAAAGGATGGTTTGATTATGGGATACCAGCCTGTGTGCAGTTATTTCAGTTAGTACGGTGGAACAACTCATCAGTGTCCAGTGGTTTTATTATTGTACACACTTAATGCACTATGGACTGATGGTTAGAATGTTTTCAGAAAGACACTCTTGAAACTTGGGAAGTCACAGCATTCACCTCTGTCTAGGACCTGTTCTTCCTCTGACTAGGTCTTTCAATAGCAACCAAGAAGCCACTTTGCAAGCAGATAGACTGTCAGCAGGTGACTCTTTGATATTAACTAATATTTGGTGGAAATTAATATCTGCTTCTCTTAATACCCCTCTTTTGACCTCCTATAATACCCAAAGATGGATCCTGGTTCAGTTTTCCTTTTAGGTCTGGGGTACGGGCAGCTAAGAGGATTTGCTTAAAATCTTCACTCTAACCCTGGGTTTGAGAATCTAAGTTTTCCCATTCTGTCTGAGGAGAAGAATATCAGAACTCATCAATTAAAATGCCCTGTTCTTCCCTCAAGGCCCTAATCTCAGCTGGTGGTAGGCATATGTGTGAGGTTGTGAACTCCTCTTTACCCATGGCAAGGATTCCCTCCTCACCTACTATTTGTTCAGTTTTCACCATGGCTGTTGTGATACATAGACTTTTCTTTGCTGTTCAAGAGAGGGGAGGATTTTTTCAACTATATTCAATTACACTGAAATTACCAGGGAAATCACTCACACATGCTTTCCCAGCACATATCTAACTTGTATATCCCATGAGCAGATAGCTCTATTCATTTTTGCGTAATTTTTGTCTGGAATTGTTTAATTTTACTTATACAGGGCTGTGGTCTGCTTCGAGTGAGGCAGCACTTTGTTGAATTACTTCTCTTAAGGTTGTTAATGTTATTGTTAAGATTAAGAGAAATGTGAGTTGTATTAATTATCTTTGAGCACATATAAAAATGTGGACAGTTGGGATGTTGGATGAAAACTATGAGACTAAGCAAGTCAATAAACTCTTGTGAATAAAGAAAAATGTTTGTCTTAGTTTCTATCTCTGCAGCCAACCTGGAAACCAGTATTGGTGAGAGACGAGGATAGTTTCCTGAAGGGGGAGATGGGAAACTGATGTTTTTAAACTGAAGATTATAATTTGATTTATTTATGAGAGTAATTATTATGGTAAATAGGTTCATCTGGAGAAAAATGACAGAAACAAAGTGTGAAGTAACAAGATATGATTTCTTTTTGATGTTCTGTGAAGATGAACTTTTATGATTATTGAAAAAATGAAATGACCAGGTGGTTATGTCCTTCCCAAGAAAGACAGCAAGGTACGGCCTTTGCTCTGTTGCTTCCTACTGAAAGCAAAATCAGTCAAAGTATTTTCAGAAGTAGAGGTTCAAAAATTGGACACATAGGAACAGGATTAGGTCACTCAGCCTCTCCAACCTGTACCATCAGTCAATCATGGCTGATCTGTGGCCTAACTCCATTTCCTGCCTCAGGCCCAAATCTCTTAAACCCTCTCTTTAACACTAAAATTATCTGTCTTCGCTTTAAGAGCTGATCCAGCATCCACTGCCATTTGTGGAACAGCGTTCCAAACATCTTTACCATTCTTTACGTGTCGAAATATGTTCCTAACACCTCTTCTGAGTGGTCTGGCCCTAATTCTCAGACTATGTCCCCTAGTTTTAGAATTCCCAACCAGTGGAAATTGTCTATCTTCCCTCCTTTTCTTTTTACTATCTTGAAGGCTGATTCATTGATTTATTTATTGATTTGTTTGATGTATTGTCACATGCACTCAAGTATAAAGGTATAGCAGTTCAGTGAAAAGTGTACAATGTCACCACATAAGGCACCATCTTAGGTACAAGTACCTAAGTACTAAATTTTAAGAACAAGGTAGAAAGAAAGAGCAAAATTAAAAGCTAAATATTGCAGTAATTACAATACAGTGTAAAACATATGAAACAAGGTTAGAAGTTAGACCTGCATAGTTTCAAACAGCAAATAGAGAAATGAAGCAGAAAGTTCAAACATAACAGTCTTTCTTAAGTGCTTAACCAGGATAGGACTACATTTTGAAGAACCACCTCAAGATCGGAGGTCCACATTGAGGCCACACCAGGCCGTGGGACCATCATCCTGGGCCACTGAGAGACTGCCATGCCAGGCTGAACATCTGCTACACTAGGCTGGACTTCAATCAGATCACCCCTTAACCTTCTAATTTCTCAAGTCCATTGGCCTAATTTTTGTAATCTCTTCTCATAACTCTTGAAGTCCAGGATTAATTCTTGTAAACCTAGTTGTACTCTCTCCAAGGCCAGTATATCCTTCCGAAGGTGTGGTGCCCAGATATGCTCATGGTACTCCAAATGGAGTCCAACCAGAATTTTGTATAGCTGCAGCATAATTTCTGCATCCTTTTACTTCAGTTCTTTTGATATACAGGCTAGTATTCCATGAGCTTTCTTGTTTGGTTTCTGCACTTATTTGTGACATTTTAAAGATCTATGTACTTGAACTCCAAGTCTTTTTAGACATCCAGTAAATTGAACTTCATACCATTTAGAAAGTAAGCTGATGTATCGTTTCTCAGTCCAAAATGGATAACATCACACTTGCTTACACTGAACTCTATCTGCCACAGTTTTGTCCATTTATTTAGTCTATCAATATCCATTTGTAATTTTATGCTATCATCTGTTTACAATGCTGTCAAACTTTGTATCATCAGCAAATTTGGACATATTTCTATGTTGTTATCCAAGTTGTTAATAAATAATGTGAGCAATTGAGGCCCTAACACATCCTTGTGGGACACCATTGGTCGCATCCTGCTAATCTGAGTACTCAGACATTGTTTCTACCTTCAGTTATTGCCATTCAACCGATTTCCTAGCCATGTCAGTAATTTCTCCTCGGTTCCATGGGCTCCTACTTGAGTTAACAGTCTCTTATGTGGGACTTTATCAGATGCCTTTTGGAAATCCATATAAACCATGTGCACAAACATTCACCTGTACCCTCTTCAAAAAATACAATGAGATTTATCAGGCATGACCTATGTCATGAATCACGCTAGCTCTCCCTGATTAACTAAGCATTTTCAAAGTGTTCGATTACCCTACCCTTTATTATAGACTCCAATAATTTCCCCACCATGGATATGAGCTAACTGGTCTGTACTTCTCTAGTTTTCCTCGTTTGCCCTTAAAGCAGAGCAACAAGTGCAATTTTCCAATCAAGAATTCTGTATCTAGGGAACTCTGAAAGATTAGTTAAGATGTCAACAGTGTGCTCCCCTGCTTCCTTTAATGCCCTCAGATGGAAACCATCAGGCTCTGGGGATTTGTCATTCTTTAGTTCTATTGATTTCCTCATTACCATTGTTTTATACGTGCTAATTTTATTCCATCCCTGTCCCGAAGCCACTATTAATTTCCTCAGGACTTTGGGCAGGCTATCCTGCTTTACTACTGTAAATACTGAGGCAAGGTAATTATGTAACATAGCAGTCATTTCTGCATAGTAATTGATAATATCCCCATTTTCAGTCTTTCATGTGTCACAATTGCTCCTGACCACGTACTTTCCAATTATGTAACGTAGAATTTCTCCTTATTGATTCTGATGTCCCTGGCAAGTTGTGTTCCAGTATCATTTTTTTATTAGTCCTCATAAGCCACTTTGTGGCCCTTTGCTGGTCTTTGCAGTCTGTGCTTTTTTTTTGCATTTTTATAAGCCCTTTCTTTTAGTTTTATGCTGTCCTCTCTTTAGTTATCCAAGACATACTTTCTGTGAAGTGAAGCTTTCGCTCTTGGGTATAAACTGGCTTTGTATTTATTGTGTTAAATGTTTCTTTAAACATCCCCCAATGTTCTTAAGTTGTTTTATCCAAGAGCAGACTTCCTGGTTTACTGTTACATCTCATTGAAGTCAGCCTTATTTAAATTGAAAACTCAAATAACTGATTCATACTTTTTGCTTTCAAATGCTACATTGAAAGTTGATCATGTTTTGTTCATTATTTGATAATACTCATGCATAATTAGGTTACTAATTATATCCGCTCATTACTCATTACTAAATCCAATATTGCTTATATTGTTTACTGCAGCCAGGACATATTGCAGCAGGAAACATACTGCAGAATTCAACACCTTTCTGACAGATGTTTGTCTGCCTGTTTCAATCTATGTTAAAGTTAAAATTCCCTATTAACATTATTCTGCTTTTGCTACTCACTTGCCTAACTTCTGCATTTATGTAGGCAAAAGTGAGGACTGCAGATGTTAGAAATCAGAGTCTAGATTAGAGTGGTGCTGCACCAATCAACCCCACCGCCCTGTAGCCCAACATTTCAACTCCCCCTCCCACTCTGCCGAGGACATGCAGGTCCTGGGCCTCCTCCACTGCCACTCCCTCACCATCCGACGTTGGAGGAAGGACGTCTCATCCTCCGACTCGGAACACTTCATCCTCAGGGCATCAATGTGGACTTCACCAGTTTCCTCATTTCCCCTCCCCTCAGCTTACCCCAGTTCCAACCTTCCAGCTCAGCACCATCCTCATGACCTGTCCTACCTGCCAATCTTCCTTCCCACATATCCGCTCCACCCTCCTCTCTGACCTATCACCTTCATTCCCATCTCCATCCAACTATTGTACTCTTGGCTACCTTCTTCCCAGCTCCACCCCCTCCCATTTATCTCTCCACCCCGAAGGCTCCCTGCCTTCATTTCTGATGAAGGGCTTTTGCCCGAAATGTCAATTTTCCTGCTCATCACATGCTGCCAGATCTACTGTGCTTTTCCAGCACCACTCTAATCTAGACTCTTCTGCATTTATGTCGCCTAGCTACTGCAGGTCTTGTACACAACACCTATAATGGTTTCAGATTCTTTATATTCCTCAGTTACACCCATACAGTCTCCCCATATGTTTTCCCCCTCCCTTTCTAGGTAGTGAGGCTACTCCACCTTCCCTGTCTATCCTGTAAACTTGTAACCTATTTATATTTAGTTTCCAAACCTGTCCATCCTGCCACCATGTCTCAGCCATGACACTGAAGAAGGTTTGGAATTTTTTTTCGCATTTATGGACAAATAAGGAAGTTGATCCATTAAATGCACAATCAGACTTTTATATGTTTACAAAGTTCAACAATCAGTCAATAGAAAACTATTCAATGGAATTTAACTTATATACAAGATTGAGAAAAATCCATTTGAATAGGGCTCAGTGGTTAGCACTGCTGCCTCACAATGCCAGGGAACCAGATATGATTCTAGCCTCCACACTTTACGTGGAGTTTGCATGTTGTCCCTAAGTGTGTGTGTTTCCTCCAGGTGCTCCAGTTTCCTTCCAGAGTTCAAAGTTGTGCTGGTTAGGTGGATTGGCCATGCTAACTTACCCATAGTGTTCAGGGATGTGTAGGGTAGATGTGTTAGTCGTGGGAAGTGCAGGGTTACAAGGATAGTGTAACGGGATGGATCTGGGTGGGATGCTGTTCAGAGGATTAGTATGGATTTATTGGTCTGAATGGCCTGTTTCTACACTAAGGGAATTCTGTAAAAAAAATTTCTAAATTTAGTCCTTGCCTTTAAATTGTTAAATGTAGTAAGCTATTGAACATGGATAAAGCACGTTGGTTTCCATGGCCACACCTTTGACTTGGAGAAAGTGAGATAAGTTAAAGGAGAAGTTGTGCCAATTGAGAACAAGCTCAGTCAGAGGCCCCTCAGAGTATCCTCATGGAGAATGGATGCCAGTCCATCTTCTGAGGGATCTGTGGCTTCTTCCTTAGAAATGGAGGACGGGCTGTGTTCTTCGAAGCAGAGGCTGTGTGGGTGCGATTGGTGCTTGCATCAGAGCGAAGGGAATTAGTTGCAGAATAGGGGTAGAAGCTTGACCATGTTAAGGATATGTTCACAGTGCTGGTAACTGGAGAACAGCATTATGAAGTTTAATTGGTTGCCTTGATGTGGTGACTTTGATATTTCTGTATGAAATTGGTCTCAGTCCCCTCTCATGAGCTCATAGAGTCGTAGAGATGTACAGCATGGAAACAAATCCTTCGGTCCAACCTATCCAAACCGACCAGATATCCCAACCCAATCTAGTCCCATCTGCCAGCACCCGGCCCATATCCCTCCAAACCCTTCCTATACATATACCTATCCAAATGCCTCTTAAATGTTGCAATTGTACCAGCCTCTACCACATCCTCTGGCAGCTCATTCCATATAGGTACCACCCTCTGCATGAAAAAGTTGCCCCTTAGATCTCTTCTATATCTTTCCCCTCTCACCCTAAATCCATGCCCTCTAATTCTGGATTCCCCGATCCCAGGGAAAAGACTGTCTATTTATCCTATCCATGCCCCTCATAATTTTATAAACCTCTATAAGGTCACCTCTCAGCCTCCGACGCTCCAGGGAAAACAGCCCCAGCCTGTTCAGCTTCTCCCCAGGAACAAATGTCAGCCACCCGTCATGGCCCTTTCAGTTTTATTATGGGCTGTTTTCTCCTGCAACAAGACACAGAGGAATTCAGCAAGATGAAAAGGGCTGGGTGAGCTACTAGGGCTAGCAGAGGAGCAGGAGAAGTGGCGAGCAAGAGTTGAGAGGTAGCTGAGAGACAAATGCGGGACTTACACTTGCTCAGTGTTGATTGCAGAAGATCAGTAACCTACTTACACTGTTTCTTTTGACCATTTACACAGCAGTAATTCAGGTCCTTTGGACCAAGCTAGCTGTGTTTGGAGCCATGGCCGTGTGTTTGTCCACTATTCCATCCACTAGGATGTCTAGGACACTGTGAACTGACCATCTCCTTTGAAATTGTGCAGTGACATATACTGCAGTATAATCACTGGCTTGCAGCGTTATAAATAGTGTGCTGGTGAGATTTATGTCTCACACCTATGGTGTGAAGTGCAGAAGATGCTGCTGAAAGCTGGTGTGGTGGGGCTCAAATTCATAAATAATGCAGCGACCAGCAGAGAATTGTGTGAAAAATATCACCGGGACTCATAGAAGGAAACCCTCCACTAAATGCCACTGTTACAATACGGGATGATTCAGACTAAGATTTCTTCATATCATTTATATCTTTATATCACTTATATCTTTGAGCTCTGTAGCTCAGAAGGGAAGGGGGTTTGTTTAGGAGAGTGAGATTGATAGGAGTTTCAATGTTTAGTGGAACAGATAGGAGATTCTGTGGTCGCAAATGAGACTCCCGGTTGGTATATTGCTTCCTAGGTGCCAGGGTCAGGAAGCCAGACATCGTGGTACACATTGGCACCAATGACATTGCTAGGAAAAGGGATGAGGATGTGAAAAGTGAAACCAAAAGAGAAAATGTAGGAAAATCTCAGCAGGTCTGGCAGCATCTGTAAGGAGAGAAAAAAGCTGACATTTCGAGTCTAACTGACCCTTTGTCAAAACTAAAAAAGAGAGAAATAGAGAGGTATTTATAGGGAGTTAGGTTGAAAGCTAAAAGACAGGATGAGCAGAGTAGTATTCTCAGGATTGCTATTGGTGCCACGGGTTAGTGAAGCTAAGTGAGAAAGTGCAGCTGAACAAGTAACTGCAGAGCTGGTCTAGGAAAGAGGGCTTCAGATATGTAGATCATTGGGATACCTTGTGGGGAAGATGGGACCAATTTAAGGAGGACGGGTTGCTCCTGAACTGGATGGGCACCAATATCCTGGGCAGAAAGTTTGCTAGAGTCCTTCAGGAGGATTTAAACAAGTTTGGCAAGGGAAAGGGAACTGGAGCTAAGGATCAGAGGATGGGGTAGCTGATGAACAGGTAGATACAGTGTGCAGAGGGTCTGTGAGGAAGGATAGAAGGTTGGTAGGGCAAAATTGCAGTCAGTATGATGGGTTGAAGTGTGTCAGGAATAAAAGTGATGGACTTAGAGCATGGATCACTACTTGGATCCATGGCCATTGTGTGGCCATTATGGAGACTTGGATGTTAGAGGAGCAGGGATAATTTTTGGATGTTCCAGGGTTTAGCTGTTTCAAAAGGAATAAGAAAGGAGGCAAAAGAGGCATTGCTGATCAGTGATAGTATCACAGTTGCAGAAAAGGAGTTCATCGAGAGTTTGTCTACTGAGTCAGTATGGGGGGGCAGTCAGAAACAGGAAAGGAGCAGTCATGTTATTGGGAGTTTTCCACAGACACGCCCCCCCTCCTCCAATAGCAACAGAGACATAGAGGAGCAGATTGGAGGCAGATTTGGAAAGGTGTAGAAGTAATTGGGTTGTTGTCATGGGTGACTTCAACTTCCCTAATATTGATTGGAACCTCCTGAGTGCAAATACTTTGGATGGAGCAGATTTTGTCAGGTGTGTCCAGGAAGGGTTCCTGACTCAATATATAGATAGACTGACTGGAAGGGAGGCCATATTGGAGCTTGGAAACGAACCAGGTCATGTGTCAAATCTCTTGGTGAGGGAACATTTCAGTAATAGTGATGACAGCTACCTGACCTTTACTATGGTCATGGAGAGGGATAGGAGCAGATGGTATGGGAAAGTATTTAATTGGGGGAGGGGGAATTACAATATTGTTAGGCAGGAACTGTGGACCATTAATTGGAAACATATTTTCAGGGAAATGCACGACAGAAATGTGATGGTTGTTCAGGGAGCACTTGCTGCAAGTGCTGGATTGGTTTGTCCCATTGAGGCAAGGAAGGGATGGTAGGGTGAAGGAACCTTGGATGACAAAAGATATAGAACATCTAGTCAAGAGGAAGAAGGAAGTTTACTTCAGGTTGATGAGGCAAGGATCAGACAGGGCTCCAGAGGGTTACAAGGTAGCCAGGAAGGAACTGAAGAATGGGCTTAGGAGAGCCAGAAGGGGGCATGAAAAAGCTTTGGTGGGTAGGACTAAGGAAAACCCCAAGGCGTTCTACACTTATGTGAGGAACAAGAGGATGGCCAGAGTAATGGAAGGGCCAACCAGGGATAGTGTGGTACTTGTGCCTGGAGTTGGAGGAGGTAGGGAAGATCTTTCATAAATATTTTGTTTCAGTATTCGCTAATGAGAGGGACCTTGTCATTTGTGAGAACAGCATGAAACAGGCTGACGTGTTCAAACAGGTTGATGTTAAGAAGTAGGATGTGCTGAACATTTGAAAAAGCATGAGGATAGATAAGTCCCGTGATCCAGATGGGGGATACAGGATACACTGCTGGAAGTGAAGGAAGAGATTTCTGTGCCTTAGGCGATGATCCTCACTGTCCTCTGAAATAGTACAAGATGATTGGAGGGTGAAAAATGTTATTCCCTCGTTCAAGAAAGGGAATAAGGTTAACACTGGGAATTACATACCAGTCGGTCTTACGTAGGTGGTGGGTAAATTATTGGCGAGGATTCTGAGAGACAGGATGTATGATTATTTGGAAAATCATAGTTTGGTTAGAGATAGTTAGCAATGCTTTGTGAGGGGCTGGTCATGCCTCACAAGCCTTATTCAATTCTTTGATGTTTAGCAAGACCCCATGGTAGGCTCATTCACTTAATAAGGAGGCAGGGGATTCAGGGAAATTTGGCTGTCTGGTATTCAGCCTGGAGCTCAGAGACCAGTGGTGTTCTGCAGGGATCTGGTCTGGGACCTCTGGGGGTTATTGTGATTTTTATAAATGACTTGGATGAGGAAGTGGAGGGATGGGTTAGGAAGTTTTGTGATAGCACAAAGGTTGGTGGAGTTGTGGATAGTTTGTAGGGCTGTTGTAGGTTGCAACGGGACATTATTAGGATGCAGAACTGGTCTGAGAAGTGGCAGATGGAGTTCAGCCTGGAAAAGTGTGAAGTGATTCATTTTGGAAGGTTGAACTTGAATGCAGAATACAGAGTTAAAGCAGGATTCTTGGCAGTGTGGAGGAACAGAAAGATTTTGGGGTCCATGTCCATAGATCCCTCAAACTTGCTAGCCAAGTTGATAAGGCTGTTAAGAAGGTGAATAGTGTGTTGGCTTTCATTAGCAGAGGGACTGAGTTTAAGAGCAACGAGATTGTGCTGCAGCTCAAAAAAGCCCTGTTGAGACCACACTCGGAATATTGTGTTCAGTTCTGCTTGCCTCAGTATAGGAAAGATGTGGAAGTTTTAGGGAGGGTGCAGAGGAGATTTGCCAGGCATGTCTTATGAAGAAAGATTGAGGGAGCTAGGGGGTTTCTCACTGAAGCGAAGAAGGATGAGGTGTGACTTGATGGATGCTGCAAATGTGTTGCTGGTCAAAGCACAGCAGGCCAGGCAGCATCTCAGGAATAGAGAATTCGACGTTTCGAGCATAAGCCCTTCATCAGGAATAAGAGAGAGTAGCCAAGCAGGCTAAGATAAAAGGTAGGGAGGAGGGACTAGGGGGAGGGGCGATGGAGGTGGGATAGGTGAGATGACCTGGGGGGTGCAGTGAGAGAGGGACTCACTGAAATCCTTGTAGAGGGAGGAAGAGAGCTTCTTCAAGGAAGGCATCCTTGTAAGAGAATTCGCAGTAGGTTAAAAGTACAAGATGATGAGAGACATCGACAGAATGAATAGCCAGAGACTTTTCCTCAGGCAGAAATAACTATCATGAGGGGCATAATTTTAGGTGATTGGAAGAAGATTTAGAGAAGTGTCCAAGGTAGGTTGTGAGGGTTGTGGGTACATGGAATGCACTGCCAGTACAATCAGAGACATCAGGGATATTTAAGTGACTGTTGGATAGGCATCAAGATGATATTAAAATAAAGGTTATGTAGGTTAGTTTGATCTTAGCGTAGGATAAAAAATCAACACAACATTAAGGACTGAAGGAATAAAAGCAAATTACTGCGAATGCTGGAATCTGAAACCAAAAGAGAAAATGCTGGAAAATCTCAGCAGGTCTGGCAGCATCTGTAAGGAGAGAAAGGAGCTGACATTTTGAGTCTAACTGACCCTATGTCAAAGGGTCAGTTAGACTCAAAATGTCAGTTCTTTTCTCTCCTTACAGATGCTGCCAGACCTGCTGAGATTTTCCAGCATTTTTTCTCTTTGGGTTAAGGGCTGAAGGGCCTGTACTGTTCTATATGTGATATTACTGTCTATTGTTCATAACATCCTCAACCTTCCCCAAAAGCTAGAATCCTTTCCAAAATTTTGATTCCTCTAGCTTCCTTGTGGCTGTCTGTTTGAGCTTTCACATCCATTGGGTAAATCTTTAGCTTCCTTCATTTTACACACTTCCCAATCCTCCAAGTGAGATCCAGTTATTACTGGAATGCAGTTCCTAACTTATTCTAAGATCATTATCTCCCTCATATTTTCAAAGGTTTTAGCTAAATAAATGAAATAATACCCTGAGTCGTGACATATCTGTATGTGTAACATAGCCCAGGAATTTCTACTTTGATTTTATTCTTGAGTCTGAACTCTTAGTTAATATATCTCCAGAAACATTTCACATGTATCAAGGACTATATTTCAACTGCCTCACAATTTGAATATTGCTCTTTCCATAGCCTTGAATAAATGTCCATTGTCCTACCCAATAAAATATTTGCAAAATAAAAATGAATGTATCCTGCAGTGAACCTTTGCCTCTTTCTCATTAGAGTCATACAGTCATAGAGATGTACAGCACGGAAACAGATCCTTCGGTCCGATCTGTCCATGCTGACCCAACCCAATCTAGTCCCATCTGCCAGCACCCGGCCCATATCCCTCCAAACCATTCCTATTCATATACGCATCCAAATATTTAAGTGTTGTAATTGTGGCAGCCTCCACGACTTCCTCTGGCAGCTCATTCCATACACGTACCACCCTCTGTGTGAAAAAGTTGCCCGTTAGGTCTCTTTTATGTCTTTCCTCTCTCACCCTAAACCTATGCCCTCTAGTTCTGGACTCCCCACTCCAGGGAAAAGACTTTGTCTATTTATCCTATCCATGCCCCTCAAAATTCATAAACCTCTATAAGGTCACCCCCTCAGCCTCCAATGCTCCAAGAAAAACAGCCCCAGCCTGTTCAGTGTCTCCCTATAGCTCAAATCCTCCAACCCTAGCAACATCCTTGTAAATCTTTTCTGAACCCTTTCATGTTTCACAACGTCTTTCTGATAGGAAGGAGACCAGAATTGCACACAATATTCCAACAGTGGCCTAATCAGTATCCTGTACAGCTGCAACATGACCTCCCAACTCCTGTACTCAATAATCTGACCAATAAAGGAAAGCATACCCAACGCTGTCTTCACTATCCTATCTACCTGCGACTCCACTTTCAAGGATCGATGAACCTGCATTCTAAGGTCTTGTTCAGAAACACTCCCTAGGACCTTACCATTAAGTGTATAAGTTCTGCTAAGATTTGCTTTCCAAAGATGCAGCATCCCGCATTTATATAAATTAAACTTCATCTACCACTTCTCAGCCCATTGGCCCATCTGGTCCAGATCCTGTTTAATTCTGACTGCAGTGAAAATTAGGCAAAATTTCTTTGTTAAGTTAAAGTTTGGAGTGGGGCCGAGTTTATTGTCAAAATTATTAGTTTCTCTTTCACCTGATAAATGAAGCTTCTCTTTACCCAGTTTGTATTATCAGACCTCTTTGGAACTTGCAGTAATTGAAACTATCTATGGCTGTGTCTTTCCCAACTTGCTATCTTTTCTTAATTTATTTTGTGATGAAACATTTTTATTTCTCTTTTTTACTTCTATTTCTATTTCACTTTTCTCTCTAGTTTGAGGAGCTATATCTACAGTTGAATTCTGGCTTA
Source organism: Hemiscyllium ocellatum (assembly GCF_020745735.1). Taxonomy (NCBI): domain Eukaryota; kingdom Metazoa; phylum Chordata; class Chondrichthyes; order Orectolobiformes; family Hemiscylliidae; genus Hemiscyllium; species Hemiscyllium ocellatum. Next base: position 59,770,107 of record NC_083423.1, read on the forward strand.
CTCAATCTGCATTGGACCAGGATCAGCCTTTTTTCTTCCAACTCCATTACATCAACTATTTCTGTTTTTTTAGACCCTGCTTTTACCTCTAAATCAATTCTCCTGCTAATTTTTAAAATCTGAACTTGGTTAATTGTTGCAAATCATTCAGGGATGATCTGCACTCTCCAAAATAGTTTTTGCCACTGATGCAGCATTTTGTACTTCACTTCATATCATAGAATTCACATTGAACTCATATAAGCCTAAACCTCAGCTAATATTCCATCACATTCAGCGTGATCTTTGATTTTGCAATTTCACTAGATCATTAATTGTTCTGATATTGGTAGATTTATTTCTTCAGAGTCTGAAAAAGTAGTAAAGAAGTAGTAAAAGAACAAAAGCCAGAGTTTAATCAAAGTAACTTTACTACAAAAAAAATCAAAGGACACAAATACACTCTATCTTAAATAGTCACTTATGTTAAAGATATTAAAAGTACAGCAAATAAAGTTACATATAATTAAATCTGACCACCTTCATCTCATTCTTTTTCTGTATGCATTTGACTTAAAGACCAAAGTTCAAAGTTAGATCATTATCAAAACATGGGTGATTAACCACTTGGTCTGAACATTGCTTTAAAAATTCAGATAAAGGTTGCAATTTCTTGAGTATTTCAACAAGGTTTGTCATTCAAAACTGCTCCAACCATCCAGTGGTTTTAGACTTCTCATTCAATGCAGGTATATATTTTATTAAGCATAGCTACCTAAGATCAGAAATTTCCTGATTCTACTAGTTGTTAATTCTGTAGTTTTGCATATAAAGCTCCTGTCTCTCACAGTTTCACCGTACCAGAAGTTTAACTCACTGCTATGATGTCATCAGGTAATGAGATTTAAACATTTTTATCCAACATACATCATTTCAATTGATCTCTGTTTGAGAGAGACATTTGAGCTTCTACAGCCAGCTTGTTCTAAAACTCAAAATTAGAACAAAATTTCACACCTCTATAATAATGCTATACTGACCCTTCTTTCTATTGTTGTCTGCAAGATAATCTTGATTACATAATCATTTATCAAAAGCCACCTGCATTTCTTAAAACAAATCAGAAATCAAATCCTATAGAAACCTAGTTATGAAAGGGTCTATCATGCTGAGATAAAATATAGGTTTTATATGCCCCCCAGGTTCCAAGCTTTCTGGAGGGTTGTGCAGAATTGATGGGCCAAATGGCATCTGCACTTCAGGTATTCTACATCAAATTCTGTTTAATAATTGCTTCTGTGAAGCACCGTGACAGTATGATGACATTAAAGACTCTATATATTGCGTGTGGTAATTGACTATCTGCACTATATGTAATTACCAGCAGATGGTGGTCCTTCTCCATGAGTACATCACACTTTGAAATCCTGGTCTGGGAGCATTGAAATCCGAGGTTGAAATCCTGTCCTGGCAAAGTTGGAAAATGGTGTAGGAATTAACAAAACAAAGGCTGTCTACCACAAATTTGAATTTCTCCTCCAGAAAAGACCCATACAACTTTCCATGGGTGGGAAAACGTTTGGATTAGGTCTGCTTTGCAACCCAGACTATATAAAACGTTGACTGATTGACATTGCCAAGCCCAGGAGGTATTCTTATTGATTAGTTTTGGAAAACCTTTGAGAAACTTGGCAGTAAAGAAATTTTGTGAAATTTGTGGGAACCTGCTGACAGGTGGGTATAAAATATTTTGACAACTTCAAATGTCATAATTAGATACTGTCTTTCAAATTATATGTTTTTATTGCAGCAATCGAGGTCTTTGTCCTGAAAGCATAAATTGACCATACATTACCCAATAAGAGGGGAAAGTGCTGAAAAATCTCAGCAGGTTTGGGAGCATCTGTGCAGAGGAGAGCAGAATTAAAATTTGAATTAATTATGACTCTTTAATACAGAACACCTTGGATTACCAAACATTGTGTAAGTATTTAGATGCGTTGGTGTGCTTTTCCCATAAAGAAAAGTACAGTTATACATTCAAAGCTGTAGAAAACAATGCTAGCAAACCAATGTGATGATCTGAACACTGATTTAAATACCCAGAGAGCTTTGTTATGAAGATGTGGGTGTACTGTACCTTTAAGAGAGTCAAAAGCTAGCAGAACTACCTGACACAGCACTGATTGTTCTGAATAAAGTAGCAATGTAGCAATTGGTTGAAAGCTAGATTAGCTGGTTGTCTGGAGACGACAAAACAAATTCAAATTTGGCCAATCCGTTTAAATTATCCCCTGAAAAATACCAAATCCCAGTCAAGTTTGAATTTAGTATATTGACAATCTTAAGAGCCAATGACACAATCCAATGCTTTGGAGGAATATAAGACTGGGGAAAATTGAACAGTTGGGAGGAGAACTGCTGAGCCAACAACATCTATAGACTGCCCACAGAATAACTCTCTTAAAGGTACCTTTATCAATCTGTGATCTGTGAAGCATAATCCCTAAGAAGAAAAGAAACCACAGGAAGATCCCAATAGAAGGTTCAACAGCTGGCTGATTTTGAAAGCTTGATTTTTTGGTAAATCTTAATTGAAGGGTTTTATCGGACTAGCATTGTAGAAGGGAAGGTAAAAGATAAATTAGAGGAAGGAGTTGTAAATACTTGTTTGTTAATTATTCTCTTATACTTTTATAAATAAAGTTGTTTATTTTTTCTTTAAATAGTTCTTAGCCTCTCGAATTTTCACAGATTACAGCACGGGTAAATCTTTTCTGTGTTGCTGGTTTAAATTAAGCAAGAGGGCTTATTCCATGTCCTAACAGCTTAAATTAAAAAGAAACTCAGTGCTATTATTTCTAAGGACAGCCATTTGTTCTACTTCTTCGTTTGGCACTTTGAATGAGAAACGAGCATCTATTCTTTCAGTTTTAATAGGTTCCATTGCCTGGAGCTTTAATAGTTTAGTTCAGCAATAAAATAAAATGAAATAAATATTTATGAATAATAGTAATGAAGATAATTGAAAAAAGAACAATCTATTCCTTTATAATATAGAATCAAGTATTTTTAAATTTACAGTAGAATTAACCCAACTATTCTTTGTTGATTGAACAGAAACAAAAGCTTTGTATTGGAATCCGTACATCAGTAAAGCTTCCAAATATAGTTGCAAATCTAACAACTGCTAGTGGCTTACATCTAGCATGACCCAGTGTCCAACTCCAACAAAGGACTTCTCAGCACTTTGGAACTGAATACATGCTTCTCTATTGAATGGCTTCCTGGCTCAGACTGAAAAATGAAAGTCAGAGCCTGGGAAATTCTCTCCCTAGGTCCTTTGGGTTCCATAGGAACTGGATAACTTGCTTTCACTTAGACTTATGCAAATTATGGTGTTTAAAAGCAATTGTTCGCTCCAAATACACAGATGAGCCATATTTTAAATGTAGAATTCCAAGGGTTTGCACCATGTATAAAACTCTCAATTTCATCATGTGGGTGTTATGATTATTTGGGAACTTGGTTTATAAGGTTGAGGTCAATGGATTGGAAGTTTTCAGTTCAGATAAGATGACATTTTTTTTAGCGGTGGATCAAAGCTGCATTTCCAAGAAATCATATCATTGTTAAATAAGCTACCTAGTAAGCTAGTTGCAGAAGTGTTTACTAAGTTGAGCTTTTATAACCTAGATAAAGAGAGGTCGGAGGGTAGAAGCAGACTTAGTTCAGAAGGAAAGATCCATATTAGCAGAAGGACGGCACGGTGGCACAGTGGTTAGCACTGCTGTAGACCCGGGTTCAATTCCCGACTCAGGCGACTGACTGTGTGGAGTTTGCACGTTCTCCCCGTGTCTGCGTGGGTTTCCTCCGGGTGCTCCGGTTTCCTCCCACAGTCACAAAGATGTGTGGGTCAGGTGAATTGGCCAAGCTAAATTGCCCGTAGTGTTAGGTAAGGGGTAAATGTAGGGGTATGGGTGGGTTGCGCTTCGGCGGGTCGGTGTGGACTTGTTGGGCCGAAGGGCCTGTTTCCACACTGTAAGTCTAATCTAATCTAATCTAATCTGTAAGACAGTTTAGTTCTATAGTTTCCAGACAATCAGACCTGGAGAGAAGTCAGAAGCTTTCTTAGCATTCTGAGTAGACAGAGCTGGAAAGACCGAGAGCTTTTCTTTAAGTTCATTAAGAAAACATCAGTGAATTAACTTGTGACTTTGTGTCTCTTAGAGATACAGTAACAAGTGGCTTACAACTGTTGAAAGCACAGAGAGATGGCTTTGTCAGTTAAATAAGAAGTTAAAGAGTGAAGATTAATGTGACACTTGGTATTGCTGGGAGAAAGTGTTGAATTTTTTTTCAGTTGTGGATCTTCCCAAATTATATTGTAATTTAGCTTTGTTTTTCTACCCTTTTTTTGTGAAATAAACTTATGTTCTTCTATAAAATACATTGACAATTTTGTGTTAATATGCACAGTGACTGATCACAACTAAATTGTGAAAAACAAAACTTATGGTCTTTAAGTCAGGTTTCACTCTAAATTCTGATTTGTCCAATATTACTATCAGCTATGATCATGACCAATGGTTACATCTCTTGAACAAATAAAAATAAGATTATGAATAAATAAAAGTAGGATTATAGAAGTATATATCTTGCTGAAGGTGAAGGCAGTTAAGTAGATGTCTCAAAGTACAGCAAAATGTAAATGATTGATAAGATAGCCTCTGTCTTTAAAACATATCAAATAACACCAGAGTTATAAATGATAAATGCAGATATCAGGAAACTGGATTTTACAAGATGCTAAATGTACAGAATGACCTTCAAAGAGACAACTAAAGACAGAAACTCTAGCATTTAGGGAGTACAGTTCATGAATGAATTAATGTGAAGGTAAACTCACAGTAGTCCCACTCTCTCATTAGAGAGAGAAAAAGACAATGTGGTGAGTTTAACCTGAGGGGCACCACACCACACATGAGGGACATGGTTGAGATCGAAGGACTTGATGGTGATCTTAGGTAGTACAGAAACTGAACCTCTGCTATTTGCATTACTCTGCATTGCAAACCAGCTGTTGAGCCAATTGAACCATTTGACCCATATAAAACGTAATGTTCTGGAGGAATGAATCTGTTAGAACTAGATGTAACCTTTTCCCATTGTTATTGTGTTCTCGCTGCCATTCAGAATGGTAGTTAAAGAAAAGACAAGATTATGAAAGAGATTGCAATTGAAGTGAACAAAGTAGTGGATCACTCAGCACTTGACCCTCCCAATAGTGAAGGCAGAAAGAATCCTGATGGGCAGCAGCAGTTTTGACTTTTTGCTGCTGTTTTTGTACGCTCTGTGTAGTGCTGAATCATCTGTATAACAGACATTTAAATCGCTAAACATAAAAATGCCACTTGTACTTGCCACAGAGACCTATATAATTCTCCAACACATTTTATTATCTTCTTTATAATGACTATAAAATACAATTCACAGCATCATGTGAGTAGCTGCAATCTTAATATTTATTTATTTTGTTTAACAGGCATGAATGTATTTCCTTGACACTTACCTTAAAGCTGTGTCTTGACTGATTTCTGAAGAAGAGTGACATTCAAAATGTTCACTGTTTCTCTCACCACAGATTCTGCCAGACTTGCTGAATTTCTTCAGCACTTATTGACTTTATTTTAAATTTGTGTCCTACTGACCACTGATCTTGAACTTTTGCTTATTTACCCAATCAAAACTTTTGAAAATATCTCTTAAACCTCTAACATACTCTGTTCCAATGAGAAAAATCCCAGCTTTTTCAGTTTCTCGATATAAAAGAAGCCCCAAATCCCTTGTAGTACACAGAATTGCAGACATTTTTTTTTAGATTACTTACAGTGTGGAAACAGGCCCTTCGGCCCAACAAGTTCACACCAACCCGCCGAAGCGACAACCCACCCATACCCCTACATATACCCCTTACCTAACACTACGGGCAATTTCGCATGGCCAATTCACCTGACCCGCACATCTTTGGACTGTGGGAGGAAACCGGAGCACCCGGAGGAAACCCACGCAGACACGGGGAGAACGTGCAAACTCCACACAGTCAGTCGCCTGAGGCGGGAATTGAACCCAGGTCCCTGGCGCTGTGAGGCAGCAGTGCTAACCACTGTGCCACCGTGCCGCCCCAAGATTTTAGATAGAATCTTACATGGATCTGACTGATGTGAGCGATGGCAAGAAATGTGGCAGCATTGGACGAGAAGTCTGGTGAAACTGATCTCGATGTTTAGACCAACTCGGTCCATCCTTTATGCCTTTAATAAGTCCAAGATAAATTTCTCACTAGGCAGTGATGAGTTGCCAATTAAGGGGAATGGTTGCTTGTTAAGTGCCTTATTTACAAAACAACAAACAACCAAGTCTCAAAGTCTAGGGGGAGTAGTGCTCACTGAAGTCCATGGAGGCAGCTGTCAGTCAGGGGATGTGGGTAGTAAGTCAGAGATAGCCTCTGACAGAGATAGTTCAGGGGGATCGGCCACATATGTCTGCAAAGGGTGTTCTCAGTCAGGGGTGCCTTTGCAGCCCAGAGACTGGGTCACAGTCAGTCCTGTCACTCCAGGGAGTAGGGCTAACACAGTTAGGGTACATCTGTCAGGGGTCTGCACATTTCTCACCCGAGGCTGAAACAAAAACAGAGATTTCTGGGGAAACTCAGCAGGTCTGTCAGCATCAGTGGAGAGGAAGGAGGTTTAACGTGTCGGTCCAGTGATGCTTATACTGATAGTAGTGAGGAAGAAATGGTATACATGCAGTTAGGGAGGCAAAGAAATGACTGATGGTCCTCCAGGGAGAAGGAAAAGCTGATCATGAGGACCACAAGTAGGTGACAGTAGGTTAGCTCTGCTGAAAGCAGCCCATGTCATGACAGGGCCTGGAGTGTGGGGATGAGTAAAGGCTGTGGAAGATGTTCAGACTCTAAATTGGTTGAACTCAATATTGATTCCTGAAGGCTGTAAGATCCCCAAGTGGAAAAACAAATGATATTCTTTAGCTTGCAATAAGCTTCACTGGAGCACTGCAGCAGGCCCAAGACAGAGATGTGGCTTTTCTTACCTTGGGCATCCAGTTGGATCAGTTAATGAGTTGAGCCACCCTCAGTCCATCATGTCTGTCCACAGAAACAAAGGGGAAAGGTGATACTTGGTAAGTAGGTCTTTGGGAACGCAGACTTTTGGGAAAGAGGCAATTGCGAAGTGGGGAGGACAACATATCTGGAAGGGTGATAGTGAGGACTGCAGATGCTGGAGATCAGAGTCAAGATTAGAGTGGTGCTGGAAAAGCACAGCAGATCAGGCAGCATCCGAGGAGCAGGAAAATCAGCCCTTCATCAGGAATGAGGCTGGGAGCCTTCGAGATGGAGAGATAGGTGGAGGGGAATAGGGCTGGAGAGAAGGTAGCTAAGAGTGCAATAGGTGGATTGAGTTGGGGATAAAGGTGATAGGTAAGCGATGAGGGTGGAGTGGATAGTTGGGAGGGAAGATTGGCAGGTAGGACAGGTCATGAGGATGGTGCTGAGCTGGAAGGTTCTTGGGAGTTCTACTTTCCCTGGGCATCCTAGAGCATTGCCATAGAGTGTCAGTTTCATACTCCATGGAAACAGACCCTTCGGTCTAACCAGTCCATGACCAACATAATTCCAAACTAAGCTAGTTTCACCTGCGTGCTCCTGGATCATATCCCTCCAAAACATTCCTATTCATGTATGTTGCCTGTACTGTACTGTAATGTTCTATGTTCTATGGCTGGTTGGACCAAACAGTCCGTTTTTGTGCGATATGACTCAGAATGCTATAGAAGAGGGACCTAGGGGTGCACGTATATCAAGCTTTGAAGTTTGCATCACATCCAGACAGGTTGTTTAAAAAGGCATTTGGTAAACTTGCCTTTGTTGCTCAGTCCTTTGAGTGTAGGAGTTAGAAACTCATGCTGAAGTTGTACAGAACATTGTGAGGCCTCTTCTAGAATACTGTGTTCAGTTCTGGTCTCCCAGTTATAGGAAGGACAGTATCAATCTGGATAAAAACAAGGACGGCAGATGCTGGAAACCAGATTCTAGATTAGAGTGGTGCTGGAAAAGCACAACAGTTCGGGCAGCATCTGAAGAGCAGTAAAATCGACGTTTCGGGCAAAAGCTCTTCATCAGGAATACAGGCAGAGTGCCTGAAGGGTGGAGAGATAAATGAGAAGAAGGTGGGGGGAAAGTAGCATAGAGTACAATAGGTGAGTGGGGGAGGGGATGAAGGTGATAGTTCAGGGAGGAGGGTGGAGTGGATAGGTGGAAAAGAAGGCAGGTAGGACAAGTGATGGGGACAGTGCTGAGCTGGAAGTTTGGAACGGGGGTGAGGTGGGGGAAGGGGAAGTGACAAAACTGTTGAAGTCCACATTGATGCCCTGGGGTTGACGTGTTCTGAGGCGGAAGATGAGGCATTCTTCCTCCAGGCGTTGGGTGTTCTCTTTTATATCTTTCCCCTCTCACCCTAAACCTGTGCCCTCTAGTTCTGGACTCCCCGACCCCAGGGAAAAGACTTTGCCTATTTATCCTATCCATGCCCCTCATAATTCTTAAACCTCTATAAGGTCACCCCCTCAGCCTCCAACGCTCCAGGGAAAACAGCCCCAGCCTGTTCAGCCTCTCCCTATAGATCAAATCCTCCAACCCTAGCAAAATCTTTGTAAATCTTCTCTGAACTCTTTCAAGTTTCACAACATCTTTCCGATAGGAAGGAGACCAGAATTGTATGCAATATTCCAACAGGGGCCTAACCAATGTCCTGTACAGCCGCAACATGACCTCCCAACTTCTGTAATCAGTACTCTGACCAATAAAGGAAAGCATACCGAACGCCTTCTTTGCTATCCTATCTACCTGCGACTCCACTTTCAAGGATCTATGACCCTGTACTCCAAGGTCTCTTTGTTCAGCAACACTCCCTAGGACCTTACCATTAACTGTATAAGTCCTGCTAAGATTTGCTTTCCCAAAATGCAGCATTTTGCATTTATCTGAATTAAACTCCATCTGCCACTTCTCAACCCATTGGCCCATCTGGTCAAGATCCTGTTGTAATCTGAGGTAACCTTCTTCATTGTCCACTACACCTCCAATTTTGGTGTCATCTGCAAACTTACTAACTTACGCTCATATCCAAATCATTTATGTAAATGACAAAAAGTAGAGGACCCAGCACCAATCCTTGTGGCACACCACTGGTCACAGGCCTCCAGTCTGAAAAACAACCCTCTAACACCACCCTCTGACTTTTACCTTTGAGCCAGTTCTGTATTCAAATGGCTAGTTCTCCCTGTATTCCATGAGATCTAACCTCATCAGTCTCCCACGGGGAACTTTGTCAAACACCTTACTGAAGTCCATATAGATCACATCTGCTGTTCTGCCCTCATCAATCCTCTTTGTTACTTCTTCAAAAAATTCAATCAAGTTTGTGAGACATGATTTCCTACACACAAAGCCATGTTGACTATCCCTAAACAGTAAAAAAATGAGGTCTGCAGATGCTGGAGATCACAGCTGCAAATGTGTTGCTGGTCAAAGCACAGCAGGCCAGGCAGCATCTCAGGAATAGAGAATTCGACGTTTCGAGCATAAGCCCTTCATCAGGCTTATGCTCGAAACGTCGAATTCTCTATTCCTGAGATGCTGCCTGGCCTGCTGTGCTTTGACCAGCAACACATTTGCAGCTATCCCTAAACAGTCCTTGCCTTTCCAACTACATGCACATCCTGTCCCTCAGGATTCCCTCCAGCAACTTGCCCACCATCTAAACCCTCTTGATCCAGAAACATCCTGGGAAATGTCTTAGGAAACCTCTCCATCTTAATAATATTTTTCAGTACCCACGACCTAAGTGCTGGAATTTCTTCCCGAAAACCTCTCCACTTCCCTCTCTCCTCTTTTACGTCTGTTTAAAATCAGCTCTTTGACCAGGATTGTGGTCAACTGTGCCAAACGCTCTGTTGAAACTTTGTCATTTTTGTCAGTGAAAGGCAGCATTTTACCACATCGAAGACACTATCTGAAGTGCAAGTCATCTTTTTTTAAAATTCATGAATGAATAGCAGCTTTGCTGGCTGGGCCAGAATTTATTACCCATCCCTAATTGCCCTTAGTAAAGCGGTGGCAAGTTGCTTTCTTGAATTCCTGCAGTCCATTTGCTGTAGGTACACCTACAATGCTGTTAGAGGGGCATTACAGCATGTTGACTCAGCAACAACAAAGGAACAGTCAGAATAATTCCAAGTCAAGGTGGTGAGCGGTTAGGATAGGAACTTGCAGGTTGGGTTTCCATGTATATGCTGCCCTTGTCTTTGTAGATATTTGTGGTTGTTGATTTGGAAGCTGATGCCTAAAGAATTCGGTGAATTTCTTGGTGCCTTCACATTGAATACTAATTTATCACTACTTTAATCACTGTCACTTTAATCCTCTGTCCTCATTACTCCACAATATCCAAATAATCATTTCTCACAGTTTTGAAATCAATTTGAATCATCACCGAGCAAGCATCTTTCCAACTCAGTTTCAAATAGAGGTCATGAAGATAGCCAAGAAGGAGCAGGAATTTTGGCAATATTTCCCTTATTTCCTTTCCCCTCCTCAGTAAGATTTGGCAAAGGTAGAAAATTTCCTCCCAAATATCTCATATGTAAATCAACAAACAGGATATACTTCAACATATTGTGATTCATTTACCATTCAGTTTTCCTTCTATATGCAAAAGTATTTCACAACAAAAAACTCTAAAGATCGTCACTGTTCATCTTTTAACTACAGATAATTTACCCTAAATGTGTACAAGTCGTGGTTATACTTTAAACGTAGAGGAAAAGGTGACATTAAAAATGCAGCGTGGAAACAGGCTATTCAGCAAAGAAAACAGTCCATGTTGTCAGAGCTTATTTTCAATTTGAGCTTCCGACTTTCCTCAACTAACTTTTGGCGATAAACTCTATTCCCTCCTCCCTTATATCCTAATCTTCCCTTTAAATGCATCTATATTACGTTCCAGTCACTTAGTGGCATCAAATTTCATACACAGTCAAAGGCAGCATTAATATTGAGGGCATCCAGTCTACCTCGCTTCTGGAATTCAACTTTATTGTCCACATTTGAGGAGAAAATGAGGACTGCAGATAATGTAGATCAGAGTTGTGAGTGTGCTGCTGGAAAAGCACAGCATCCGAGGAGCAGGAGAAATGATGTTTTGGACAAGAGCCCATCATCAGAAATGGCTCTTGCTCGAAATGTCGATTGTCCGGCTCCTCAGATACTGTCCGCATTTGAACTAAAGCGGTAATGAGCTCAGGAGCTGAGTGGTCCTAACGTAACCCAAAACTGACCAACTGTGAGCAGGTTATTGCTAAACAAGGGTTGATCAATAACACTGTTGATAACACATTCAATCACTTTTCTGATGGTCAGGTTTACATTGTTTGGTAGTAGTTAACCGAGTTGGGTTTATCCTGCTATACACAACGTACACTGGGTAAATTTCTACATTGTTAGGTATTTGCCAGTGTTGCAACTATACTGCAACAGCTAGACTGGAGGCGTAGCAAGTTCTGGAGCATACATCTTTGATTTTGCTGCTGGGATGTTGTCAGTGTCCAGATCCTGGACAATATTCAGTACCTCCAGCCATTTCTTGAATTGTGTGTAGTGAACCAAATTGGCTGAAGACAGGCATTTATTAGATTAGATTAGATTAGACTTACAGTGTGGAAACAGGCCCTTCGGCCCAACAAGTCCACACCGACCCGCCGAAGCGCAACTCACCCATACCCCTACATTACCCCTTACCTAACACTATGGGCAATTTAGCATGGCCAATTCACCTGACCCGCACATCTTTGTGACTGTGGGAGGAAACCGGAGCACCCGGAGGAAACCCACGCAGACACGGGGAGAACGTGCAAACTCCACACAGTCAGTCGCCTGAGTCGGGAATTGAACCCGGGTCTACAGGCGCTGTGAGGCAGCAGTGCTAACCACTGTGCCACCGTGCCGCCCAAGATGATGCTGGAGACTATGGAAGAGGCGGAGATGGATGATCCACTTCATACTTCTGGATGAAATACATTGCAAATGCTCCAGCCTTATCTTTTGTATTGATGTTCTGGACTCCCCCATCATTGAGAGATGGATCTTGTTTGTGTCCATAAAGTGATGTCAGATAGTGTAACAATGCCATTTGGTCCTGTATATATATATATAGAGAGAGAGAGACTAATAACCCACGGGACAGATAAAGCAAAGACATTTCTACAAAGGTCCCCAATCAATTACAACCCATTATCATTCGTGCCATCAAAGTGCCGACAATAAAGTTTGATTTTCCTCTCCCTTTCACCACATCTCAATGTATCCCTACAGCTGGGGTGGAGTTGATACTGGAGCTTGTTGTTCCTAGAGATTTGGTCAGATGACCCCGGTGCCATATGCGTCTGGACAGGCCAGACATGCTAGTGGTTTTCTTACCTGGTACAAGTTGCCTCTCCTTGGTTTGAATTTCCAAGGTTAGAAGAGGGCAGGCAGGGGGTCCTTGAGGTCCTGGGAACATCTGGAGTGCCCTGACTAGAGACATCTTGGGGCTAGTGTGTGGTTTCTCCTCTGGCTGGATCCATACTGGCAGATTCCTCATCACCATGCTTACAGTCCTGAGGACCAATGGCTGGGGCAGTGGACTGCTGATGTGTGAACCTTTCCAGCAGACCCTGAGACTACTGGACCTGAGTGTCCATGGCAACCACCAAACTGTCCATGAAAACATGATTCACTGTATTGCTGTAGCTCCTGGGCAGTGCCATTGTGTTCCATATAACTGTTTGCCACTCTTATTCTTCCCTGCAACATGTGGATGAAGTCTCTGATTGCCAACACCGTAGGGTTCTCTGCTGCTGGAGCTGAGCAGGTGCCTGGTCTCCAGTAGTCCTATGAGTGCCGGTGGCTTGGATGTATCTTCCACAGCTAGCTGTTGAATTGTTGCAGTAAGGTGCTCACCAGCTTGTGTACCAACAACCTGAAAACTAGCATTCCCTCAAGTGTCAGTTTCTGGTTTGCTGGGGGGTGCAGATGCTTCTCTTGATACCTCAGTACTCTCATCCTCAGTGGTCCAAGAGGTGGTTTCTGGGGGATCCCAGCATTTTCCGCAAAGGGGCAAAGATGCTGGTAGTACCTGCAAGACATAAGGGAGAGAAGGTTTTGCAGACACTGGTTAGAAGTGTTACTTACACGGTTGTTGGGATAGGGATGTCTTTACATTCCCGCATTCTTTGAAGTTTGGCTCAGATGTAGGTCGGGTGGTAAGGAAGGCATTTTGCATGCTTGCCTTCATTGCTCAGACCTTTGAGTGTAGGAGTTGGAACATGATGTTGATTTGTTGGTAAGGCCTCTTCTGGAGTACTGTGTCCATTTCTAGTCACCCTGTTATAGGAATGATATTAAACCGGAAAAGGTTTACCAAGATGTTGCTAGGAATAGAGGGTTTGAATTATGAGGAGACGCTGAATAGGCTGGGACTTTTTTCACTGGAGCATAGGAGGTTGAGGGGTGACCTTCTAAAGATTTATAAAATAATGAACATAAGGTGCCTGTTCCCTAAGGTTGGGGATTTCAAGACTAAGTTACATATTTTTAATGTGAGAGCAGAAAGATTTAAAAAAGATGTGAGGGTCATTTTTTTTACACAGAGTGGTTCGTGTATGGAATGAACTTCCAGAGGAAGTGGTGGATGCAGGTACAATAACAATGTTTAAAAGATAAGTACATGAATAAGAAATATGTGGAGGGATATGGGCCAGGCAAATCATCAACCACTGGTGGTTCCTCGCAGACGAGGATGACTCTCTTCCACTGTCAGGTAGGTGGCTGTACATATCGATGTGACTATCAAAGGCTCTGTTATATTTGGGGCAGAAGGTGGTCATGGGAAGGGATAGGTGTGGCATTGGAATGGCAGCACACTCTTTTCTGTGTTTTCGCCTTACTTCCACTTTGTCCTGATGGCCAGTCTCAAGGTGCTGGATGGCTTCCTGGATGCTCCTCCTCCACTTTAGACTGTCTTGGGCCAGTGATTCTCAAGTGTCTGTGGGAATGCCACACCTCACCAGTGGTGAAGTCTTGAGGGTATTAACTGAACTGCTTCCTCTGTTCACAAGGGGCTCGCCTGCCATGTAGGAACTGGACGTAGAGCACCTGCTTGGGGAGTCTCATGTCGGTCATGCAGATGAGGTGCCAAGCCCATCATAGCTGATCAAAGGTAGTCAGCACCTCAATGGTCAGGATGTTGGCCTGACTAAGGATGCTGGTGTGGGTGCATCTTTCTTCCCAGTGGATTTGCATGGTCTTGCGTAGGCAGCGTTGGTTAGTACTGCACCAGTACCTTGGCATATGTGTTCTAGACAGTTCATGTCTCAGAGCCATATAAGATGCCAGGAACTACCACAGCTCTGTAAACCATGACCTTGATGTCAGATTTGATGTTGTCCCTTTTTCCTCAGGTGACTGAAGGCTGCACTAGCACACTGGAGTTGGTGCTGGATCTCAACACTCCCCAGGTACTGGAAGTGCCCATTATTCTGTAAGGCCTCCCATGGACCTTGATAATCAGGGTTCATGCCATAATGCTAGGCCAGATTGGTGGTGGATGTTCATCTTGCGAATGTTCAGTGTGAGACCTATACTCTCATATGTCTCCATAACGGTGCTGACAATGGTCCAGGTACAACCTTGGAGATACATAAGCATACTGCAGCTCAATGATGCTGGTTGGGGTGACTTTGGTTTGGCTTGGAGGTAGTAGACATTGAATAATTTCCTGCTGATTCTGCAAGTTAGCTCCACTCTAGTAGGGAGCTTGTTCATCCTACCAGAATGCATGATTTCACACCTTCATAGCACACATGGAGGTCATTCAGGCTGTCTTGGTAAGAGCAGATGTGTTCAGTGCTGCATTTATAATTCCTTTGACATGATCCTGGAACCCTCATCAAAGCTGATGAGTGGAATCTGACTGACCACAATGCTAGGTCAATTGGTTCAGATTACCCCTGGCAAACATTTTCTCCCCCATCATCCTTCACCTTTTACCAATGTTTTGGAATTGACAGCATCTGGTTGTTGACCTACTCACCTAATAACATTGCTTTTCTTTTTCCATCAAAAGTGGTCATTAAATTGAAAACTTGTATTAGTTCATTTTTTAATTGTCTCAGTTTCAAGAATGGTCTTGACCTTTCAAACATCTTATCAGCACCATGGTGGCTCAGTGGTTAGCACTGCTGCCTCACAGCGCCAGGGACCCAAGATCGATTCCACCCGCTGTGTGGAGTTTGCATGTTCTCCCCATGTCTGTGTGGGTTTTGGCTGGGTGCTCAGGTTTCCTCCCACAGTCCAAAGATGTGCAGGTTAGGCAGATTGGACATGCTAAATTGCCTGTGGTGTTCAGAGATGTGCAAGCTAGGTGGGTTAGCCATGGGAAGTATATGGGTACAGGGATGGGTCTGGGATGCTGTACGGTGTCGACCCATTGGGCCAAATGGCTTGTTCCACACTGTAGGGATTATATGATCTTATCCAACTGAAGTTCCTCATCCCTATTAAACGGTGATAAATTTCCTCTCTATCCTTTCCAGCTCTCCTGAAGGGATGGTGTCTGTAACACTCCAATTAAAGACGACAGCTATCCTAAAATTGATGTGAAGAGTAGGCATTAACTGCTTGTACATTCAAATTTGTAGGTATTGTTAATCCATCTGTTCAGACACGCAGTGTTTATATCATTATCGAATGTCATGCATGAAAGGCTTGATAAATTTTGTGACATCAATTAGTCTGCAGTCTCACCATCTCATTCTAATAAATCTTTGCACACCATTGTTCTTTGTTTGCTAATGAAACTTTAAGCTGCCGGCAAAGTAATAATTCTCATTCCAGTTTATGTAATTATAGCTACATAGACAGAAAGTAACCTTTGAATAAGTCCTTAGACTTTGACCATTTAATAGGTAAAGGGTGAAGTCAAGGAACTCACTATTCTATACTCACTCAATAGTATTTTATGTCCCATCATTTGAACAATGAAGAGATGATAAACATCATATGAGACATAATAGATTCAATTTCCACTGCTATTGTATTTCATAGAATCCCCACAGTATGGAAGCAGGCCATTCAGCCCACATTGACCTTCCAAAGAGCATCCCCTCAGACCCACCCCTATCCTGCATTCCACATGGCTAACCCCACCTAACCTACACCCTATAGTCAATTTACCATGGCCAATTCACCTAATCTGCACATCTTTGGACTGGGGAGGAAACCGGAGCAACCAATGGAAACCCATAGAGACAATTTGCAAACTCTACACAGACAGTCACATGAGGCTGAAATCGAACCTGAGTCCCTGGAGCTGTGAGGCAGCAGTGCTAACCATTGAGCCACTTTGTCACCCAATTATCTTCCCAATTGAAAAAAAACACATTCTGAGGGCATGCACACTGAAGAATCTAGTGAATGAATGTTCTTCTATAAAATCTCATATTACTGTGGATTCATAGAATTGTTAAGCACAGAAGGAAATCATCTGTCCCATTATCATATTGTCAGCCATGATCATATTGAATGGCGGTGCAGGCTCGAAGGGCTGAATGGCCAACTCCTGCACCTACTGTCTATTGTCTATTCTGCCTGCATTGGTTCTGTTACCCGCTGCCCATCTCCTACCTTTTCCACACATCCTGGCACTCTATTTCTACCCAAATAATCATCCCATTTCCTTTCAATGCCTCAATTGAACCTGCTTTCACAACACTTCCAGAAGACCCTAACTACTTGCTGTGTGAGAAAGCTTTTTCTCAAAACATCCTTGCTTTGTTTGCACTTTAAATCTATATCCTCTCATTAATTTTCCTTGTACGATTGTGAACAGCATCTCCCTATCTCCTCTGTCCAGTCCGCTCATGATTTTGAAAACTTCTACCAAATCTCCATTCAGCCTTCATCACTCCAAGGGGAACTGTTTCAATTTCTTCAATCTATCCTCAACACTGAAGTTTCTCATTCCTGGAACCATTCTTATAAATTGTTTCTGAACTCTCTCCAGAGCATTCACATCTTTCCTGTAATGCAGTGCCCACAGCTGTACACAATAGTTCGGCTGATGTCTTAACAAGTGAGTTGTACAAGTTCAACAGCTCTTCATTGCTCTTATACTGTATGTACAAAGCTTTATTTCCTGCTGTCTATTTGTCTTGCCACCTTCAATGATCTGTGCAAAAAACATTCAGACTCCTCTGCTTCTGCACCCTCTTTAGAATTGGACCTTCATTTAGATTCGATTACCTACAGCGTGGAAACAGGCTCTTCGACCCAACCAGTCCACACTGACCCTCCGAAGAGTAACCCATCTCCCTCTGACTAATGCACCTATTGCTACAGGCAATTTAGCATGGCCAATTCACCTGACCTGCACATCTTTGGACTGTGGGAGGAAACCAGAGCACCCGGAGGAAACCCACAGGGAGAATGTGCAAACTCCACACAGACAGTTGCCTGAGGGACTGGGATCCTGGTGTTGTGAGGCAACAGTGCTAACCACTGAGCCACCATACCACCCAGTGACATTGTCTTTCAATGTTCTTCTGACCTAAGTACATTATCTCACACTTCTTTACATTGAGCCTCACTTGCCATCTATCCCTCTCAACTCCAACTTGTCAATATCCTTCTGGAGTTTACAATTCTTTCAAGTTGAGTGTAATCTGCAAATTTGGAAATTGTCCCCTGCACCCAAGATCCAGATCATTAATATCTATCAGGAAAAGTGAGGCTCCCATTACTGATCCTGGGGGTCTCCATTACAGCCTGAAAATTAACCTTTGGCCGTTACTGTCTGTTACCTATCACTCAGTCTATTTTGTATCCATTTCATCATTTTGTATCCATATTATGTTTGTTTGGCTAAATCTGGCTGACATAGAATCTTTATGGAAGCCTTTTACTCCACAAGGCCTCGCAAGATTCCTTGCCCAATCTTATAGATGGTCCTCATTAATGACGTGCCATGCCAATATGATATCTCTCACGTCTGATTTCCATCCCAGCTTATCACTTGCTGTTCCAGGAACTCTTACCATTCAGCAGATATCCACCAAAAGTCTCACACTCCATTGGGACTATACATTCATATTGACATTCCAAAGCTGTTCTGCTTGGTCAAGGCAAGAGTCTGAACACATTAGAATAAAGCGAAAGTGGCACCATGATTCTCCAATGGGTAGCAAGTGGTCCTGATGGACCCGTTGTTAGCCTAGAAGAGGAGTATCTTCTTCCTGGAGGAATAGTGCCACCAGACACTACTAGCTTAGTTTGAGGTCACCATCTAGGTCAAAGCCTCCGTCGAGTGTGGTGGAATGGTCAACAATGCAGAAACAAGGTCAACGATATTCTCTGCTTTGCCAAGATAAATGATCTATTCTTATCTCTGCTACCTCACCTACCACTCTCCCTCAATTTACATCCTCCTGCCAATGTCCTCACCACTAACCCTGTCTGGCCTCTGTGATGCCTCCTAAGCGCTTCAGTACAACCCACCACCTTTGCTCCTCATGCAACAGCATTAGAGCTGTGCTAACGAGTGTCATCTCACTCATTCCTCTACCTTTTCTTTTACAGGAGATCACAGCCTGTAACAGGGCAGAGGGAGTCCATATGGGTAGAGTGGCACCTAATGTCTGTGCCCTCACCCTCCACAAGGAGAAAATCCTAGCCTTCACAGGAGAATACTGGGACTACTCCTGCAGGGATGCCAAAACATCCGTGTGCTGACAATCAAGTAAACATTACTCCTTGTTTCACTGTAACTCTCAAATTAACCCCGTTGTTAGTGTCGATCATTTCACACCACCTCTAACCACTGCTCATGATGTCTTCTCTTTCTTTTGCCTTGCAGGTTTCATTGGACTCCCACAACCTTTTTGGTGAAATTGTGCTCTCCTGGAGGAGAGTCAGAGGAAACATTGCCAAGGCTACCCCTTGCAACTCCCAGCAGTTCAGATACTGACACCGTGGGAGTACATTATTTTAAAATGTGTTGGTACACAAGCTGGTAACAGCTCTGTAGTTGGCAGAAGGAAAAAAACCCAGGCTGCTGGAACTGCGAAGACTGTCAGTGGCTTGTATAACCCCAGATAGTAGAAGACTCTGTGATGTTGTCAATCAGAGATTTCATCCATCTGCACATGGAGGGATGGGAGTGACAGACCTGGGATCCAATTACCCTTATTGGAAAGAAGTTGCAGCAAGGCAGTGAATGCTGTGATATGTCTGGTTTCCTCCAGTTTAGGTTGTGAACTGTCAAGGAGAGTTAGGTCCAGCAGCCTGGGGCACTGCTGGACACATACATACACCTACACTTCTTTCTTCACCATTGGTGCTCAGGACTGAAGACAGGGTGTCAGCGGATTGGAGAACTGTGATCCTTCCTTACAAGGAGACAGGACACTTCCAGAAGGCACCCAGCTAGAGATAGAACTTCACACACAGGCCCCTCAGCAATTTCCACTCAGGACATTTCAGAGGAGGGTCAACCGGCCGAAGTAGGAAAGTGATTTGTAAAGATGGCATAAAAGAATCTATAAATGGGTTAAGATAGGATAAGTGAGTCGGCAAAGATCTGGGAAATGGAGTACAGTGTGGAAAAGCATGACATTGTCAATTTTGGCTGAAAGAATTGTCCGTTGTCTGTTTGTCCTGCCCATTTCAACACCAGTGAACACAATGATTACAACTCTGCTGTTAATGCAATGTGCATCTTTATTTATCACTCAGTAAGCTTAATACTACATCAGAAAATTGTATCAGGTTAAAAACAAATCTGCCTCAGACTCACTACTGAAATATAGGTAATACCCACACGGTGAGGTTTCAGTCACTCAGCTGGGTCTTTTGTTCTTCTCTGAACTCTGAGCTGAGGTTCTTGCTTCTGAAATGGTTGTTCCCGGTTACATTGCCAATTCTTCAAAACAGTTACTTTTATATGTCTCTTCTTGAAGCTTCAAGGTAGTTTGTTTCCTGACCGGGACTCTGGGTTCAATGCACAAGATACATTTGTTTCGTTGTCCTCTTTTCTATTTAACTTAGTAGCCTTGATAACCACGAAGACCAAGCAGTGTTTAGAAGCCGTTATCACCAGATTCCTGCTTAACAAACAGTGCCTTGTTCTGCCAGGGCTGTTATTCCTGTGATTTTAACCATTTTTTCTCATCATCCTGCAGACATTTAGCTGTTAACCATTCTGTAGGAATTAATATTCAGCCATTGGGCTTCATTATTAAGAATAAACATATTTTCTAAATCCTAAAAGGTTGCAGAGTTCTAAGATGCAGGGGGATCTGGGTGTCCTAGCATACGAATTGCAGAAGGATAGTTTGTAGGTATAGCAAGTAATCAGAAAGCTAATAAAATGAAATGTTTTATTGGGGGGGGGGGTGAATGTGAGAGAAGGGAGGTTATGCTTCAGTCATTGGTGAGACTGTATCTGGAGTATAGTGTGTAATACTGGCCACTGTGCATGTGGAAGGATGTTAATATGTTGGAAGCAGATCAAAGAAGGTTTTCTAGACTAATACCCAGACGAACAGGTTGCCAATGAGGAAAGGTGATGTCTATGTATCCTGTGCAGTTTAGAAGAATCAGAGGTGACTTATAGACACAGAAAAAGGCCCTTTGGTCAGTCGAGTCTGCATGGTCAAAAACAAGCATCTAACTATTGTAATCCCATTTTCTAGCACTTGGCCCAAAGCCTTGTACACTTTAGCAATGTAAATGTGCATCTAAACCATTTCACAAAGTTACTTGGGCAACTAGTCCAGAAGATCAAACCGGATGGAATCCATGGTGAGTTGAAAAGTTGGTTACGAAATTGGTTTGGTCATAGAAGACAGAAGGAGTTGTGGAGGGGTTGATTTTCTGACTTGGAGGTCTATCACCAGTAGTGTTCTACAAGGATCAGTGCTGGGACCTCTGTTGATTGTAATACATATAAATGATTTGGATGAAAATGTCAGTGGACTGATTAATAAGTTTGCAAATGACATGAAAATTGGTGGAGTTGTCGATAGTCAAGAAGAATTTCAAAGTTTGTAGCAGGAGATAGATCAGCTGGAAAGTTTGGGGTAAAATGCCAGATGGAATGTAATCTGGACCAGTGTGAGGAAATGCATTTTGGGAGATCAAATGCAACAGAAAAGTATGCAGTAAATGGCAGGGCCCTTAGAAGCATTGATGTACAGAGAGATCTTAGGGTCCAAGTTCATAACTCCCTGAAAGTGGCAGACAAGTGGTTAGGTAGTAGAAAGCTTGCCTTCATTAGTCTGAGTTAAAAATCACACAACACTAGGTTATAGTCCAACAGGTTTATTTTGAAGTTCAAGCTTTTGGCGTGCTACTCCTTCATTAAGTGGCACAGGACACAGAATTTATTGTAAAAGATCAAAGTATCATACAACAGATGTGATGCATTGAACAAACTTAGATTGTTGTTAAGCTTTAATCACGTAGAATTGGTTAGAGAGTTCAATTCATAAATATATAAATCCCAAAACTTCTTTCAAGTCACATTCCCGAGATGATAACTTAAGGCTTTATAAAAATAAAGGTGACATCTCAGCTCAGGCAATGCATTAAAGGTGTGAGGTTAAGAGTCTCCAACCTTGAATCAGACTGGTTCTATTTCCAAAGTAGGAATTTATAAAATGTCATATGGACTTACTGGCTACAGATTATGTTTTGTTTCACAAAATAGAAACATCTACAAATATAAATTTGCAAATGCAAATTCACCACCCCAATCCAACACCAGTGCTTCCACTTTAATTAGTCTGGACATTGACGATAAAAGATGACAAGTCAAGCTGCAACTGTATGAGACTTTTGTCAAGTCACATTTTGAATACTGTGTGCAGTTATGGTGGCTGCAAAATAGGGAGGATGTGGGGAAAGGTGCAAACGAGGTTTACCAGGATGTATATTTGCTATAGACAGGGGTTGGACAAATTTGAATTGTTTTTGCTCAAGCATTGGAGGCTGACCTGATAGAAATAGTCAAAATCATAGATAGGGTGGATAGTTGAAGTCTTTTTCCAGGGAGGAAATGCCAAATACTAGAGAGAATAAGTATATGGTGAGAGGGAAAGTTTAAAGGAGATATGCGAGGGAAGTGTTTATGCAGAGAGTGGCAGGTGCCTAGAGTGTGCTGCCAGGGAGGTGGTAGAAGCGGATACCTGACAGCAAGAGAAAATGTATTGGGCAAACTTTTGGAATTGGAGGCAGACAAGTCCCAGGGGCTGATGGCCTCCATTCTAGGGTCTTAAAGGAAGTGGCAGCAGGTACAGTGGATCCATTGGTATTCCAAAATTCTCTGGATGCAGGAAAGGTTTCAGTGGTTTGGAAAAATGTTGATACTTAATTCCCTATTTAAAAAAAGGGAAGGAAGCAGAAGGTGAAATCCTATAAACCTGTTAGGTCAACATGTTTCATTCAGAAATGATTAGAATTCATTATTAAGGAAATAATAACAGTGCATTTAGAAAGTCAAAATACAATCCTTCAGAGTCAAATGGAATTTTGGCATTTATTGTTAAAGATATAGAGTAAAGAAGTAGGGAAGTTTTGCTGCAATTGTATAAGGCATTAGGAGACTGCACTTGGAGTATTGCATACCATTTGGGTCCCTTACTTTAGGAGGGATGTAATTGCATTGGAGGTAGTTCAGAGGAGGTTCATGAGATTGATTCCAGAAATGAAGGGCGTGTTTTTTGAAGAGTGTTTGAGCTATTAAGCCTATATTAACTAAAGTTTAGAAGAATGAGAGGAGGTGTAAGTGAGGTATACAAGACGCTTAAAGACATTGACAAAATAGAAATAGAAAAGATATTGCCTTTTGTGGGGAAGAACAAAAGGGTTTTTTTGGATAAGGAGTAACAAATTTAAAATAGAGACGAGAAATTACTTCTCTCAAACAGAGAGACCTAAGTGCATAATTTTTTGAAGTTTTGTGTCACATATACAGAGTATAGTTAAGAAGGCATTTAGCACACTTGCCTTCTGTAGTGATTGGAAGCTAGTGGACTTCGTTGACTATGAGATATTTGATTAGGATTGTTAACCTGGGCCAACCAGGAAAGCCCTGGCTGACCAATGTAACCAGGAGATTTAGAGTCTCCTCAGTTAGGGGAGTGACTCTGTACTGGTTTCTGGTTTTTTTTGGGAGGTGGATGGGGAGAACCTGATTCTGCTGAATTATTTACCTAGTTTGTTAACTGGTCTTCCTTTTTTGTAAAGTGAGGGCTGATTTCTAAACTGCCTGGTCTACTCAGTCAATGTGTTTCAAGTGTAACTCAGTTCTCATTAGGAAACTGTTGTTTTATGGTTGGTTGCAGCACGTGTGTTACTCTTTTTATCCTTCACTTTGAGAAAAGGACAATGTTGATTTTTGTGGCAGGGCTTAGCCCTCGGACTCTAGTCTTTTTTTGTATGTGTTTTAACTTTTCTTATGGTGTTTAGACTGAGCCCTTGTGAGAATATACATCTTACCAGATGAGCTGTTCCTATGGGTAGACCTAGGACTAGACCTCTACAGAGTTGAACATTTGTGTGTGCTGGGAGGTGAGCACTTGCTGAATCCTGGAGTTTGGGAGTTGACCCTATCTTCTGGGAGTGGACCAAAACCCCCATGACACTAAGGTTGGAGGTGTTGTCGATAGTATAGAGAGCTGCTGCAGCGTGACGTAGACAAAATGCAGAGCTGGGCTGAAAAATGGCAGATGGAGTTCAACCTGGATAAATGCGAAGTGATGCATTTTGGAAGGTTGAACTTGAATGCTGAATATAGGATTAAAGGCAGGATTCTTGGCAGTGTGGAGGAACAGAGAGATCTGGGTGTACTAGTACATGGATCCCTCAAAGTTGCCTAACCCACCTTCCGACTCTCGGAGTGGCCCACCCACCCTCTAGCTCTCTGGGAGACAGGCTCATAGGTCATCCTGAAAGCTCCCAGCTCACAGTAAGGTCTTCCAGACCCAGGGACACAACACTGTGCAGATGATAACCCAACAAGCAACAAGACAGTCAGTTACCAACAAACAGTGTCCTTTCTGGTGCAGAGTCCATTACCATAAACAGTTCTCTTCAAAATGTAGAGTCCATTCCCAGGAATAGATTCCACTCCAGCATACAAAGTGCCTTGTCAGGAATAGAGTCCACAACTGAGGGCAGAGTCCACTCCTGAAGGCAGCAAATGCACACCCCACAGCTGTTCAGTCTCCAGAGTGTCCTGGCCAATCCATAGAGAACCAGGCCCACTCACAGGAACACAGTACAGGCCAGGCCCTTTGGCCCACAATGTTTTGCCATGATTTAATCATGTAAAATATAGTAACTTAACCTACGCACCCCTCAACTTACTGCTATCCATGTGAATGCCCAGCAGTCACTTAAATGCCCCCAGTGTCTCTGCTTCCACCACCACAGCTGGCAACACATTCCATACATTCGCAGCTGTGTAAAGAACCTACGTGTGACATCTTCTTTATACCTTGCTCCTAATATCTTCAAACTATGACTTCTCATGCCAGTCAATCCTGCCCTGGGGAAAAGTCTCTGGCTGTTGATTCTATCTATTCCTCCCATTATTTTGTACACCTCAATCAGATCTCCTCTTTTCCTCCTTCACTCCAAAGAGAAAGTCTGAGCTTATTTAATCTTTCTTCCTAAGGCAAGCCCTCCAGTCCAGGCAGCATCCTGGTAAACCTTCTTTGCACCCTCTCCAAAGCCTCTGTATCTTTCCTATAGTAGGACAATCAGAACTGGACACAATATTCCAAGTGTGGTCTCACCAGGGACTTGTAGAGCTGTAGCAAAACCACATAACTCTTAAACTCAATCCCCCTGTTAACAAAAGCCAAAACACCTTTCTTAACAACCCGGGGAAGGGCTGTCCTAGAGGTGGCTGGAAGGTGTCAAGCACAGGCCTGCTGACCCATTACGGTGAGTGAGAGCCCAGTGGTACATAGGGGCAGACAAAGAGTCCATAGGCAGGTAGGCTGTCCTCTGTGCTGTCACCCTGGATAGGAACTGGGGTGGACTGTTCTAGAGGTGGCCAGAAGGTGTGAAGGGTGCTTAGGGAAGGCTGTCCTGACTGCTGTCATCCTGAGGGCAATTAGGGAAGTAGGATGGGCTGTCCTAGAAGGTGTGTCAGGGCAGACTGAGAACTGGAAGAGGCATGGGGTGGGCTGCCTTAGAGTGGCCGGAAGAAGGAAGAGATGGGTGGGTTGCTGGGGATCTGTATTTTATGCAGAGTTTTTAAAATCTAATTGGACTGTCTTATGTTGTTACTATTTTGTCATGATTGAAACTGGTATTTGAGGTTTGTCCTCATTTTCCTGAGAACTAGTTGAAAGGTAGGGTTTGGGGCCTAGCTTTGCTGCTCCTCTCACCTGTAAAATTGCTGTCTCTTTGTATACAGCTGTTACAGTTTTGTGAACTGTATTGTTTAATTTAAAAAAGTAACCAGGAGATTGAGTCTCCTCAGTTTAGGGAACTGACTCAGTGCTGGCCTGTGCTATAGTATTATGGCTACTATGGGTTTCTGCTGCTTTTTTTTGTGGGGGGGGGGGTTGTAGAAGAGGTGGGAAGCATGGGAAACCTGATTCCTGAACTGGTATTCCATTTTTAGTGAGAACTGATTTCTAAACTGCCTGATCCATACAGACAATGTGTTTCAGGTGTAACTCAGTTCTTATTAGGGGATTGTTGTTTCACTGGCTGGTTATAGCCTGTATTTTACTTTTTTTTCTCTCTTTGTCCTTTTCTCAATGTTGATGTTTTTTGTGGCAGGGCTTAGCCCTTGGATTCTAATTTTCTTTGTTTTTTTGTATGTGTCCTTGCTTTTTTTTGGTGTTTGGACTGAGCCCTTGTGAGAAAATAAACTTTTCAGATGAGCTGTTCCTGTGGGTAGGCCTGGCCCTGGGCCTCTGCAAAGACTGAACACCTGTGTGTGTGCTGGGAGGTGAGCACTGGCTGCAGCCTGGAGTTTGGGAGTGGACCAAAACCCCTGTTAGTTAACTGCACCATTCCAATGTACTGTGTTCCTGTGAGTGGGCCTGGTTCTCAATGGATGAGCCAGGACACTCTGGAGAATGAACACCTGTGGGATGTGCACTGCTCCTTCAGGAGTGGATTCTGCCCTCGATTGTGGACTCTGTTTTTAGCAATGGACTCTACAGTTTGGAGTAGACTCCACTTCTGACAATGCACTTAGTATACTGGAGTGGACTCTGTTCCTGGGCATGGACTCTACATTTTGAAGACAATTGTTTATGGTAATGGACTCTCTACCAGAAAGCACTCTGTTTGTTGATAATTGACTGTCTTGTCGGGTCTATCACCTGCACTGCGTTGTGTCCCTGGGTCTGGCAGACATTACTGTGAGCTGGGAGGCTCATAGGTGATCGTGAAAGCTGACTCGGAGCCGGAGGGCGAGTAGGTCACCCTGATGCTGGTCACCCAGAGAGCTGGAAGGTGGGTAGACCATTCTGAGCGCTCTCTCCCCGAGTAGCTGAGAACCAGAAGCTGCATAGAGGCAGGCTGAGATCTGGAAGGCTTGTGGGCTGCCCTGCACGCTGTCATTCCAGGGAAAGGGATGGGCTGTCCTAGAGGTGACCAGAAGGTGTGTCAGGGTGGGCCAGAGGTCGGATGGTGCGTTGAAGTGGGCGAGAGCCAAATGGTACACAGGGACAGACCTAGAACCTGAAGGTGGTAGGCTGTCCTCGGCTCTGTCACCCGGGCAGGTACTGGGAGTGCCCTCTCCCATGGCTGCAGCATCTAGACCCCACCGACACAGTCCTACTCTGCGGTTGCCTGGGCTGCCACCACTGCCGCCTCACTGACACACTGGACTGCCACTGTTTCGATCAGAGTAGTGCTGGCAAAGCACAGCAGGTCAGGCAGCATCTGAGGAGCAGAAAATCTATGTTTCGGGCGAAAGCCCTTCATCAGGACACTGGACTGCTAGGACTACTGCCCCAGTCTTGTGACTACCACTGCCTCAGGCCCACGTGAAGGAAGAATACCCATCACCCAGCAACACAATGGCGAGCCCAAAACCAGCAGGCTGTAGCCGCACCTATACCAGGGTAGCCGTTGCCCTAGGCTCACAGCTTCAGCCCCAGCTGCAAACCCGACCCTCTTCAGGCACCTCACCTAACACGTGGGGGGTCAAGACCTATCCCCACCCAAATGTGACAGTTGAGGCTTGCAGTAAGGCCATGCCTGCTGTGGTCAGCCTG
This sequence comes from Hemiscyllium ocellatum, assembly GCF_020745735.1. NCBI lineage: Eukaryota > Metazoa > Chordata > Chondrichthyes > Orectolobiformes > Hemiscylliidae > Hemiscyllium > Hemiscyllium ocellatum. Next base: position 59,797,509 of record NC_083423.1, read on the forward strand.
CTAGCTGTTGTTGCTGCTGCCCAAATGTATGGGAAAGCCATATATTTCCTTAGGACAGAGCAGATGGTCCACCTGGCCATGGAGAGGGACTCACTGTGGGTGGGACTCATTGCACTTTGACCCATTGGAGGTCACTACCCAGTGGGTTGTGATCTCTAATGTTCCACCCTTCTTTTCCAGTGTGCTCCTTCTCCCCTATCTCAATACCTTAATGGAAATCCGGTCAGGTGTCCAACAGCTCCTGCCCTAAAGGACCCTGCCGTCTGGCACCAGGTGTTTATTTGCATAGTCTGGGAGGAGGTCACTGAGTGCTCTTTCACCTCCTCTATGAGGGTGCAGCCTACCATGTATTCTGGACAGCGTACAGTGCCACCTGTGCCGTGAGGTGGGGTACATAAGGAAGAACCGTCTTACCCAGCAGGCTGTCCAGCACACACTGCCATCTGAGGGTGGCACGGCTGCACCCACTTCCCCCTCCCTTGCAGACAACCATAAGCCCTGCCAGTGGGGGCTAAGCCAAGGGCTTCTAGTGCCTCTGTCTCTGGCAGGGAGGGTGGAGTGTGTCTGGCTAGACTGGTCCAAGAAGATCCAAAGTGCCAAGCCCGCATCTGGGAGAGGCAACGGGGTTGTCTCCATAAAGTTGGACCCTCTGTCTGCCCCACCTGGTGTAACAATGCCCTGTGGCTGCACCAACCTTGCCCTGGCACAGGAACCATGACCCCCCAGACCTGATCCCTGCCCTGCCATGCGATCCCTGAAGAATCCGTGTCTCCTGACCCCATGCCCAGCCTCACCCCATTACAGAACCCTTGGGATTATCGATGTCTGGTCCTTGCTTGGCAACACCTGGCCCAGGCCATGCCCCATTCACCCAGACCCATGTCACAACCTTGGGGAACCCGCTGTGGATTTCTGCCCTGGATAGGAAGCTAGGACCCTGCCCCACCCACCTTCAGCTGATAACCTAGGGGAGAGACAGGAAGTGACACAGCTGGCTCTCCTGACTCTTGCCACCCCCACTACCTTCCCTCAGCCTATCGTATTCTGCAAAAAGCTGGGGGGAGGAGCCTCTGGGCCCATGACCACTTGGGTGCACAGGGGAGAGCCACCACCACCACTAGAGGGAAGAGGCGCTGCTCCCACCGTGGGGAGGACTTCCCCATGGCGCGTGGTTGGCGCTATCCCTCCCATCTTTCCCACTCTGTGGCCTGACCCACCTGGAGACCCGGGGATCACAGCAGAATCCCCTGCTCCCACCAGCCCCTGGGGATGAATCTGTGCACAATGTAGACTGCAATGCGTGCTGTAACAACTAAAAAAAATTTAATACCACTGGGTCATCAAGCAGGGAAGGGGAGGAGAGGAAGGTGTTATCCTCACTTCTCCCTCCCAGACTGATTTTCCAGCTGGCTTGGCCCTTGGGGAGGACCTTTTCCCCAAGGAGCTGGGTGTCCCAGTATTGGGAGAGGAGCAGGGACCTGAGCCTCCACCGCACGGTGATCCGACCTAGGGGCATTGCAGGAAGGGGTGCACTGGGCCACCTCACCTGCACATCTGGTGGGGTGATTATCTTGGCCCCACATTTTCAGCCAGAGATCTTGGGGGGAGGGCGGGGGGTCAGTGAGCTTGTGCCAGGTTGTTTGCTTCACCTGACTGTTTGGCTGGGGTGGGGGGGGAGGCGCGGTGGTTGGACCGAGGCAAATACATTTCTATGGAGAAGTGTCCACTCATCTACCCTCTATTGACGAAGGCCAGTGTGTTGTCCTCAGGAGATTTAAACTGCATCCTCGAGGACAGGGACCACAGCAGTGCCTGGGAGGAGTTTGGGGGATTTAGTCAAGTCCCTTGACTTGGTGGACATCTGGCAGACTCTCCGTCTCTATTCCATTGCCTTGACCTTCGTGAGGCCTGGAGTCGGAGTGTCGAGCATTGACCGCCCATATGTTTTTGTCGGTGTACGCCTCCTGCTTTCCAGCAACCTCCATGTAACAGGTGCAGTGCACAGACCATCACCTGCTGTGGGCAGAACTCTGTGCTAGCCCACATGATCCACCCAGACCAGACCTACATGGTCCTAGGCCAGACGAAACACAACAAAGTCCATCTGGTCCAGGACCTGATTCATTTCTGTTGACGGGCTGGTCTGCCACGCACCTTCCAGAAGAAGGCGTTTGACAGGACTGATCAAGAGTATCTGCTCAGGACTCTGTGAGCATTTGGGTTCGGGGCGCAGTTCATCGCCCAGATCCGACTTTTGTAAACCACCGAGCGTCTGGTTAAAGTTGATGGGTCTCTGATGGCGCCCCTTCGCTTTGGGAGAGGAGTACGTCAAGGCTGCCACCTGTCCGGCCAGCTGCATTCCTTCTACATGAAGCATTTTCTGTGTTTCTTGCGGAGGAAGTTGTCAGGGCTGGTTCTGTGTGGCGCAGGCACGGAAGTGGTCCTCTCTACTTACACCGACGACATGCTCCTCGCTTTCACTGATCTGGTGAGGACGAGTGAGTCTCAGGCCATGTACTTGGCAGCATCTTCCGCCAGGATCAACTGTGCCAAATGTTCTGGACTACCGGTAAGTCTGTGGTGGTAGATGGACTCTGCTGGTGGAGTTACAGGGGTTCAGCTGGAGTACTACCTATCTCCTCTACTGGGAGTCTACCTCAGTCCCTCTGAGGAATCCTGGCTGGAACTAAAGGCCAAAGTTATGGCTCACCTAAGCTGCTGGACATAAACCAGTTGGTAGCTGCCATGCTATGTTACTGGCTGGTCCCTTTGGTCCTGGTTTTGTTGCTGACAACCAGAGAATTTCTTCTGGGACAAAGTTTCATTGGGTTGCTGTGCAGGTCCTGAGCCTCCCTACTGAGAAGGGCGGTCAGTTGCTGGTGTGCGTTCACACCCAAGTGGTGACTTTCGGCCTTCAGACTTTGTAGTGATGCCTCTTACATTGAACCACCTCCTATGTGGTGCGCCCTGCCAATGTATTTTTTTTCTGCCAGGTGCCTAACCTCAACTATGACACCTCAACATCGACCATGATGCTTTGGAGGTTGCCCTTAGGACGTGCCTGTCTTTTACCAGGACCTGATCACTGGAACATGGTTGAATTGTGTTGCGTCTATCCCCGGCAGGAGTAGCAACTGTCGTTAGAAAACCATTGTTCAGGAATCTGCACCTCTGGACTCGCAGGTTCGAGTGGCTGTCTGAGGGGGAAAGCCATCGCTGCAAGGGTCAGGGACTTGCTGGGTGGCAGGGGTCTGGGCTGGAAGCTGCTGCAGGATGTAGCGAGCAGGGCAGTGGTAGATGACTGATTCATGGCCTCTGCCATTGTCCTAAAATGATAGTGCTCGCACCGAACACAGTGCACCAGCTGGATGATGCTCAGGTGTGCAATGGAATCCCATCTGCGCTTACCCCTGCCCAGATGGCATTACACATTGGACTCAAGGTCTCGTACTCCTCCTGGAAGCCTGTGTGCCAATTTGCCACTGGGTGGTGGGGATCCTCAGTGGATCTGGGTTGGAGGGTGTTGAAGTCCCCTGAAACTGTCAATTGTGGTGGTTCCTGTGGAGTCGGTGGACCACGTATGTATGGGGTATGGGTGCTTGCATTCCCTCTTTAAGGAAATTGAAGACCTTCTCCTTCTGTTTTTGTTTGCGCTTCAGTACCATGCTCCTGATCTTTAGGCACCTGGTGTGGAGGGGGGAGGTAGGTCTGAGGAACTTCCTCGTGGTCTGCACCTGGGCCTGGCCAAATTGGCCATAAACAGGTCCAGGCAGCAGACCGTGGAAGGGGTCATTATAGCTGATTGCCTGCCCCTCTTTCACAGGTGTATCAGAGCCAGAGTGTCCCTGGGGAAGGAGCACATGGTGTCCACCAATACCTTCAATTTTCAGGGAAAGGTGGACACTGCAGGGAGTGGAGTGTATTATTTCCCCCTTCAACTCTATTTAGATTTAATCCCTGCACTATTTGATCATGCAGCATCACCCTCTGAGAAGAGCACTGTTTATCACTGGTCACTTGGTTGTTTCCTGCCTGGTGGTGGAAATTTAATAAAGATTTGTACACCTGTTGTCTTTTGGTGTGTCAAACCAACCCACACATGCAACATGGGTGCTGAGGAAAATATAAGCACTACCACGGTGGCACAGTGGTTAGCACTGCTGCCTCACAGCGCCTGAGACCCGGGTTCAATTCCCGACTCAGGCAACTGATTGTGTGGAGTTTGCACGTTCTCCCCGTGTCTGCGTGGGTTTCCTCCGGGTGCTCCGGTTTCCTCCCACAGTCCAAAGATGTGCGGGTCAGGTGAATTGGCCATGCTAAATTGCCCGTAGTGTTAGGTTAGGGGTATGGGTGGGTTGCGCTTCGGCGGGTCGGTGTGGACTTGTTGGGCCGAAGGGCCTGTTTCCACACTGTAAGTAATCTAATCACAGTTAGGTGGGGGTTTACAAAAATAACTAGGAGATTGAGTCTTCTCAGTTTAGGGGACTGGCTGGTTCTACAGTCAGTGTTACTGCAGTTGCTTTCTGCTTTTTTTATGTGGTGGGGAACCTGATTCTTGAATTAGCTAAATTATTTAGCCACTTTATTAACTGGTATTCCATTTTTAGGGAGGACTGATTTCTAAACTGCCTGTATTTTTACTCTTTTTCTGTTTTGTCCTTTTCTCAACATTGATTTTTTGTGGTAGGGCTTAGCCCTTGGAGTAAAAAATGAGGTCCGCAGATGCTGGAGATCACAGTTGAAAATGTGTTGTTGGTTAAAGCACAGCAGGTCAGGCAGCATCCAAGGAATAGGAAATTCGACGTTTCGGGCATAAGCCCTTCATCAGGAATCAGCCCTTGGACTCTAGTATTCTTTGTATTTTGTATGTGTTTTCACTTTTTTTTGATGTTTGGACTGAGCTCTTGTGAGAAAATACAACTTTCCAGATGACTTGCTCCTGAGGGTAGGCCTGGCCCTGGGATTGGGCCTCTACAAAGACTGAACACCTGTGTGTGTGCTGGGAGGTGAGCACTGGCTGCAGCCTAGAGTTGAGTCGACCCTGCCTTTGGTAGTGGACCAAAACCCCTGTGGGTTAACTGCACCATTCCAATGTACTGTGTTCCTATGTGTGGGCCTGGTTCTCTATGGATGGGCACTCCGGAGAATGAACACCACCTGAGTGCTGTGGGATGTGCATTTGTTCCTTCAGGAGTGGACCCTGCCCTCGGTTGTGGACTCTGTTTTTAGCAACAGACTCTGCAGGTTGGAGTAGACTCTGTTCCTGCAATTGGACGCTACATTTTGAAGTGAACTGTTTTTGGTAATGGATTCTGTACCAGAAAGGACTCTGTATGTTGCTTGTTGGGTTATCACCTGCACTGTGTTGTGTCCCAGGGTCTGGCAGGCCTCACTGTGAGTTCTTGGGTCATCCTGAAAGCTGTCACCCTGTGAATTGGAGGGTGGGTAGGCCATTCTGAACAATGTTGTCCAAGAAGGGGTAATCAGGATGGGCTGTCCTAGAGGTGTTCGGAAGGTGTCAGAGCAGCCAAGAGCCAGAAGGTATGTAGGGGCAGACTGAGATATAAAAGGCTTATGGGCTGCCCTGCGTGCCTTTGTCCCAGGGAAGGGGACAGGCTGTCCTGGAGGTGAACAGAAGGTGTTAGGGCTGTCCACAGGCCGGATAGCACATCAGGGTGGGTGTGAACTCAATGGTATGTATGGGGCAGGCTGAGAGCCAGAAATGGGTGGACCCTCCCAGTGCTGGCCCAGCGGTGGTTGGAAGGTGTAAAGGGCGTTTAGGGAAAGTGGATAGGCCATCCTGGCTGTTGTCTTTGGGGAAGCTGAACAAGCTGTCCTGGAGGTGGTCAAAAGGTATGTCAGAGTGGATAGAGAACTGGAAGGAGCATGGGGTGGATCAAGAGCCAGAAGGGGCGGGCGGCCTGCCTTAGAGTGGCCAGAAGGTGGGAGGGATGGGTGGGTTGTTGGGGTCTGTATTGTATGCACTGTTTTATGTAATCAGACTGTCTTATATGTACAAATATCATTAGTTTGTTTTCCATGATTGAAACTAGGATTTAAGGTTTGTCCTCATTTCCCTGAAAACTAGTTAGGGTTTGGGGCCTGGCTTTGCTGTTCTTCTCCGTTGTAACAAATTCTGTTTCTTTGACAGCTGTATACAATGTTTGTTGTTTAATAAAATAAAGAAAAACCAGGAGATTTAATCCCTACCCTCCCCTTTCCCTTTTTTGATCATGCAACATTGCCCTTTGACAAAGGCCAGTCAGGTGTTTCCTTTCTTCCTGGTGGTGGGAATTGAATAAGAATTTGTATACATGTTGTCTTTCAGTGTGTCTCACACTTGCGCACACACAACATGGTGCTGGGGAAAATATAAACACTGTTTTGGGGCCATTGCTGTTTGTCATTTTTATAAATGACCTGGAGGAGGGGCTTGAAGGCTGGGTGAGCAAGTTTGCGGATGACACGAAAGTCGGTGGAGTTGTGGACAGCGAAGAAGGATGTGGCAGGTTACAGCGGGATATAGATAAGTTGCAGAGCTGGGCAGAAAGGTGGCAAATGGAGTTCAATGTAGCTAAGTGTGAAGTCATTCACTTTGGTAGGAGTAACAAGAAGATGGATTACTGGGCTAATGGTAGGCTACTTGGTAGTGTGGATGAGCAGAGGGATCTTGGTGTCCATGTACACAGATCTCTGAAAGTTGTCACCCAGGAAAATAGTGCTGTGAAGAAGGCATATGGTGTACTGGGCTTTATTGGTAGAGGAATTGAGTTCCGGAGTCCTGAGGTCATGTTGCAGTTGTATAAGACTCTGGTGCGGCCTCATCTGGAGTATTGTGTGCAGTTTTGGTCGCCATACTATAGGAAGGATGTGGAGGCATTGGAACGAGTGCAGAGGTGGTTTACCAGGATGTTGCCTGGCATGGTAGGAAGATCGTATGAGGAAAGGCTGAGGCACTTGGGGCTGTTCTCATTGGAGAAAAGAAGGTTTAGGGGAGATTTGATAGAGGTGTACAAGATGATTCGGGATTTAGATAGGGTTGACAGTGAGAACCTTTTTCTGCTAATGGAGTCAGGTGTTACTAGGGGACACAGCTTTAAATTAAGGGGTGGTAGGTATAGGACAGATGTTAGGGGTAGATTCTTTACTCAGCGGGTTGTGAGTTCATGGAATGCCCTGCCAGTAGCAGTGGTGAACTCTCCTTCTTTATGGTCATTTAAGCGGGCATTGGATAGGCATTTGGAAGTTATTGGGCTAGTGTAGGTTAGGTAGGCTTCGGTCGGCGCAAAATCGAGGGCCGAAGGGCCTGTACTGCGCTGTATTTTTCTATGTTCTATGTTCTACCACAGTTAGGCAGTCTTGTGCGGGTAGAAAAAGAAACAAAAAAAAAGCCAGGATATTTAGAATCCCCTCAAAAAAAATATATAACCAGGAAATTTAATCAATGTCCACTCCTTTACTATTTATCAATCATGCAGCATTGTCCTTTTGCTGAGAAGGGCATTGCTTGTCACTGACCACTCGGATGTTTCCATTCTTCCTGGTAGTGGAATGCAAATAAAGATTTAAACACCTGATGTATTTCACTGTGTCCTACACCTGTAGACAACAAAAAAAAGACCCAGGAACTTTAGCGTCTCCTCAGTTTAGGGCACTGACTCTGCTGGCTGGGCCACGCTCACTTCATAAAACAACTATAACCAGGAGATTTAATCCCTACCATCCTTTCACTTTTTCATTCACTTAGGCGTTGCCCTTTGATGAGAAGGGCACTGCTTGTCACTGGCCACTCAAGTGTTTCTTTTCTTTTTGGTGGTGGACTATGAATAAAGGTTTCTGTACTCGTCGTTCTTCACTGTGTCCTACACCTGCACACACACATCATGGGTGCAGGGGGTAAATAAGCGCTACTACTTTTTGGCAGTAGTGTGGGTGTTTATTCTAAAAGAAAATGAGAAATAGCAAGGAGATTTAATCCCTGTCTTCACCTTCACTTTTAAATAGTGGCTCGACAGCTGAATCACCGACTCGTGCTGCTAGTTAGAACATTACAACGCAGTACAGGCCCTTTGAACTTTGATGTTGCGCTGCCCGTGAAACCAATCTGAAGCCCATCTCCCCTCACTATTCCATTCTAGCCCATATGCCTATCCAATGATCATTTAAATGCCATAAAGTTGGCAAGTCTACTACCGTTGCAGGCAGTGTGTTCCACACGCTTACTACTCTCTGAGTAAAGAAACTACCTCTGTCATCTGTCCTATATATATATATCACCTCTCAAATTAAAGCAATGTTCCCTTGTGCTAGTCATCACCAACCTCGGAAAAAGGCTCTCATTGTCCATCCTATTTAACCCTCTGATTATCTTATATGTCTCAATTAAGTTGCCTCTTAACCTTCTTTTCTCAAATGAAAACAGCCTCAAGTCCCTCAACCTTTCCTCGTTAAGACCTTCCCTCCATACCAGGCAACATTCCAGAAAATCTCTTCTGCACCTTTCCAAAGCTTCCACACTCTTCTCATAATGTGATTACCAGAACTGCACGCAGTACTCCAAGTGCGGCTGCACCAGTGTTGTGTGCAGCTGCAGCATGATTTCATGGTTCCAAAACTTAATCTCTCTAACCAATAAAAGCTAACATACTGTGTGCCTTCTTAACAGCCCTATCAACCTATGTGGCAATTTTGAAGGACCGATGTGCATTGACACCGAGATCTTTCTGCTCAATTAAAAGATCCAGAATCTTACCATTCATCCAATACCATGCATTCCTGTTGCTCATTCTAAAGTGAATCACACTTTTCTGCATTAAACTCCATTTGCCACCTCTCAGCCCAGCTCTGCAGCTTATCTATGTCCCTCTATAATGTACATCTTTTGGCACTATCCACAGTTGTACCGACCTCAGTGTCATCTGCATATTTATTAACCCATCCTTCTATGTTTCCATCCAGGTTGTTTATAAAAAAAAGACTAAACAGATCCCTGCAGTACACCACTAGTAAACGAATCCTAGGATGAACATTTCCCATCAACCATCATTTTCTGTCTTCGCTCAGTGAGTCAACTTCTGATCCAAATCACTAACCCATTTTCAATCTCATGCCTCCCGTATTTTGTGCAATAGTCTACTACGGGGAAACTTATCAAATGCCTAAATGAAATCCATATACACCACATCTACGCCTTTACCCTCATCCACCTGTTTGGTCACCTTATTTTTTGAAAATCAAAGAACTCAAGGTTTGTGAGGCATGACCTACCCTTCACAAAACTGTATTGATGATCTTTAATCAATTTATTCCTCTCTCAATGATTATAAATCCTATCTCTTTTAACCTTTTCCAACACTTTATCCACAAAGTGGATAAGTTTCACTAGTTTATAATTCCCAGAGTTGTCTCTACTCCCCTCCTTGAACAAGGGAACAACATTTACTATACTTCAGTCTTCTGGAACTATTCCTGTAGACAATGATGTCATAAAAATCAAGACTAAAAGTTCAGCAATCTCCTCCCTGGCTTCCCACAAAACTAGGATAATTCCTATCTAGCTCAGGGGACTGATCTATTTTCTCACTTTCTAGAATTGCTAACACCTCCTCCTTGTGAACTTCAATCCCATCTAGCCTAATAGCCTGTTTCTCAATTTTCTCCTCAACAACATTGTCTTTTTCCAATGTGAATGCTGATGAAAGATATTCATTTACTGCTTCCCCTATCTCCTCTGACTCCAGGCACAACTTCCCACTACTGTCCTTGATTGGCCCTAATCTTACTCTAGTAATGCCTTTATCCTTTTTTACCTGTAGAAAGCTTTAGAGTTTTCCCTGATCCTATCCGCGAACAACTACTCATGTCTCCTCCTCACTCATCTTAGCTCTCTCTGTAGGTCTTTCCTGGCTACCTTGTAACCTTGCTTCCTAAACCTTAAGTGAGCTTCCTTCTTCCTCTTGACTAGATGTTCTACATGTCTTGTCACCCAAGGTTCCTTCACCCTACCATCCCTTCCTTGCCTCAGTGGGGTAAACCTATCTAGCACTCGGAGCAAATGCTCCTAAACAACTATCACATTTCTGTCATGCATTTCCCTAAGAATATCTGTTCCCAACTTATGCTCCACCGTTCCTGCCTAATAACATTGTAATTCCCTCTCCCAAAATTAAATTTTTTTTAAAGATTCCATACAGTGTGGAAACAGGCTCTTCAGCCCAACAAGTCCACACCGACCCTCCGAAGAAACCTACTCAGACCTATTTCCCTCTGATTAATGCACCTAATGCCATGGACAATTTAATATGGCCAATTCACCTAACCTGCACGTCTTTGGACTGTGGGAGGAAACCGGAGCACCCAGAGGAAACCCATGCAGACACGGGGAGAATGTGCAAATTCCACACAGACAGTCACCTGAGGCTGAAATCAAGCCCGGGTCCCTGGCACTGTGAGGCAGCAGTGCTAACCACTGAGCCACCGTGCTGACTGTATACTTTCTTATACAGGCTGCTCCTATCCCTCTCCGCGACTATAGAAAATGTTCAGGTGTTGTGATCACTCTCACCGAAATGGTCTCCCACTGAGAGATCTGACAACTGATCTGGTTTGTTGCCAAGCACGAAATCCACTTCTTGCGCTAAAATAAACACATTTCAACAGGTCACGCCAACCTCACTTTGCCCTATCAACTGTCTATCCTCCCTTACAGACTCTCTGCATGCTGTATCTGCCTGTTCACCAGCTACTCCAAGCTCTGCTCCGTAGCTCCAGTTCCCATCTTCCTGCAAAACCAGTTTAAATCCTCCCAAAGAGCTCCAGCAAACCTCCTGCCCAGGCTATTGAAACCCCTCCAGTTCAGTTGCAATCCGTCCTCCTTGTGCAGGTCCCACCTCCTCCAGATGGTATCCCAATGATCCACATAAATGGAGCCCTACTCCAGCTCTGCAGTCACGTGTTCAGCTACACTCATTCTCTGTTCCTAGCATCACTAGCACATGGCACCAGTTACAATCCTGAGATTACTTCTCTGCTCTTCCTGCCCTTTAGCTTCCAACCTAACTCCCTATATTCACTTTTCAGGTCCTCATCCCTTTTCCTAGCTATGTCATTGGTACCTATATACCAGAACTTCTGGCTGCTCACCCTCGCCCTTAAGAATCTGTAGACTCAGTCCGAAAATACAGATTAGCTAATCACATGGGCTGATCGTAGCAAATTGAATTTAATTTGGATAATTGTGAGGTCTTGTACTTGGGCAAAACAAACAAGGCAAGGGAATACATGAAGGATGATAGGATCCTGGTATATATACTGACCCCTTAAGTAGATAAGATAGGCAGATAAAGTGGTTAATAAGGCTTATGTTATATTTGCCTTTATGAGTTGAGGCATAGAATTTAAGAGCAGGGAGGTTATGCTGGAATTGTATAAAACGCTAGTTAGGCCACAGCGAGAGTATTGTGTACAGTTCTGGAATCCATCTTCCAAGAAGGATGCGATAGCACTGGAGAGGATGCAGAGGAGATTTACAGGGATGTTGCCTGTGCTGGAGAGTTTCAGGTAGAGAGCTTAGTTAGACTGGGGTTGTTTTCCTTAGAGCAGGGGAGATTTAAAGGGAATATTGTTGAGCTGTAAAAAAGTATAAGGGGCATAAACAAGGCAAAACGTTTCCTGTTGATGGAGGGATCAATGACTAGGAGACATTGATTTAAGGCAAAAGCCAGGACGTTTAGAGGGGATGTGAAAAAAATGCTTTCACCCAGAGGGTGCTAGGAATGTGGAATTCACTGCCTGTAGAGATATTCCTGATGAGGGGCTTTTGCCCGAAACGTTGATTTTCCTGCTCCTTGGATGCTGCCTGACCTGCTGTGCTTTTCCTGCACCACTCTAATCTAAACACTGGCGGTTGTTTTTGACTGGTCTGAACACGAAGGGCTGTAGGGCTTTTTCTCAATGCTGTAGATCTTTATGTCTCCATGCTTAAACTAACTACTGTAGTAGAATGTTACAGGCAGGATATGACCTGGACCTGGTGAGTAACAGACATTATTGTCAGACAATGTGTGGACAAAGATCAGAAAAATGATGGGTGTAAGATCAGATAATGAGGAGACCTGTGCAGAGATTGCTGTAAGATTAACAGAAAGGAGATAAGTAAATTATTGCAGAGACAATACTGGATCAATGATTGATAACATCACAAAGATTAAGAATGCAGTAAAATCAATCTGAAGTAACAATACAAGTTTTCAATGAAACTGTACTTGCAGGATGTTATGACACCATGTTTGGAGGACATTATAAAGCCTGTAAATGAATGATCATACAGTCCCTAAGGGACTTTGACCCAGTCTCTATGCTTGTATGAGATGTCAAGATAGCAAAATTGCAGCTCCCAATAAGTGTGTTGCATGCAAACTCATGTTGACATGTACCAGTTCTGTTGTTTCTTTGGGTAGAGGACAGTTTAACACAGGCTGTGGTGGTGGGGGGGGCAAAATAATTTAACCCTGGTTCAGAGGGGGATACATTTACTGGGACAGCGGGGGGTAATTTCATTGGGATAGAGGGGGTTGTTTCACTGGGGCATGGGATTATTTGACTAGGACATGAGATAGTTTCACTGGGACATGGAGTTGGTTTCCTGGGACAGAGGGTGATATTTTCCCCAGGACAGAGGGGGTTAGTTTCACTGGGATAGAGGGGATAGTTAACCCCAAGACAGAGGAGGATGGTTGAACGCTGGGACAAAGGGGATAGTTTAGCATTGAGACAGAGAGAGGTCATTTAGCACTGGACAGAGAGGGTTAGATTCACTGGGAAGGGAGATGGTTTCCCTGAGAACGAGGGAGATAGTTTCACTGGAACAGAAGGATAGTTTATCAAAGCTACTATATAAATATAAGCTATTGTTTATTCCTGAAAAATATTAGGTATGAACCCTCATTGAATTGTACTGTCGAATATTTTAAAACTATTAAGGCATAAAACATGAACTAAAAGTACTCCGTTTTTAAAAATAATGTACAATGTTTTGTCTGAGTGCAGTCTGCATTGATTCCAGACAGCAATCCAATCTACAAGACAAGGGATATTAATTAACTTTAACAAAAATCAGAAAATGCTGGAAATACTCAGCAAGTCTGGCAGTATCTGTGGACAGAAAGCAAATTTAATGTTTTGGGTCCAGTGACCGTCTTTCAGAATTCTGCTGCTATATGATATATGAATTTTTCTTGTTGTGTTTGGACATAATAGTACTGCGAATTGGCAGGCAGTTATCACAGTAATTAGCAATAACAACCTGCGTTCTTCTAATATCTTTGGTATCATAAAACGACTCAAGGACTCTTGAGGAGATGTTAATGAACTCGTTTTCAATTGAGTTTTGTTTGTTTTTCAATTCGAGTAAAAAGTGAGGTCTGCAGATGCTGGAGATCAGAGCTGAAAATGTGTTGCTGGTTAAAGCACAGCAGGTCGGGCAGCATCCAAGGAACAGGAAATTCGACGTTTCGGGCCAGAGCCCTTCATCAGGAATGAGGAGAGGGTGCCAGGCAGGCTAAGATAAAAGGTAGGGAGGAGGGACTTGGGGGAGGGGCGATGGAGATGTGATAGGTGGAAGGAGGTCAAGATGAGGGTGATAGGCCAGAGTGGGGTGGGGGTGGAGAGGTCAGGAAGAGGATTGCAGGTTAGGAGGGCGGTGCTGAGTTCAAGGGAATCGACTGAGACAAGGTGGGGGGAGGGGAAATGAGGAAACTGGAGAAATCTGAGTTCATCCCTTGTGGCTGGAGGGTTCCCAGACGGAAGATGAGGTGCTCTTCCTCCAACCGTCGTGTTGTTATGGTCTGGCGATGGAGGAGTCCAAGGACCTGCATGTCTTCGGTGGAGTGGAAGGGAGAGTTAAAGTGTTGAGCCACGGGGTGGTTGGGTTGGTTGGTCCGGACGTCCCAGAGGTGTTCCCTGAAGCATTCAGGAAGTAGGCGGCCCGTCTCCCCAATATAGAGGAGGCCACATCAGGTGCAGCGGATGCAATAGATGATGTGTGTGGAGGTGCAGGTGAATTTGTGGCGGATATGGAAGGATCCCTTGGGGCCTTGGAGAGAAGTAAGGGAGGAGGTGTGGGCGCAAGTTTTGCATTTCCTGCGGTTGCAGGGGAAGGTGCCGGGAGTGGAGGTTGGGTTGGTGGGGGGTGTGGACCTGACGAGGGAGTCACAAAGGGAGTGGTCTTTGCGGAACGCTGATAGGGGAGGGGAGGGAAATATATCCCTGGTGGTGGGGTCCGTTTGGAGTTGACAGAAATGACGGCGGATGATACGCTGTATACGGAGGTTGGTGGGGTGGTAGGTGAGAACCAGTGGGGTTCTGTCTTGGTGGCGGTTGGAGGGACGGGGCTCAAGGGCGGAGGAGCGGGAAGTGGAGGAGATACGATGGAGGGCATCGTCGATCACGTCTGGGGGGAGTCTGCGGTCCTTGAAGAAGGAGGCCATCTGGGCTGTACGGTATTGGAACTGGTCCTCCTGGGAGCAGATGCGGCGGAGACGAAGGAATTGGGAATATGGGATGGCGTTTTTACAGGGGGCAGGGTGGGAGGAGGTGTAGTCCAGGTAGCTGTGGGAGTCAGTCGGTTTATAGTAGATGTCTGTGTTGAGTCGGTCGCCCGAGATAGAAATGGAAAGGTCTAGGAAGGGGAGGGAGGGGTGTGAGACAGTCCAGGTGAATTTGAGGTCGGGATGGAAGGTGTTGGTAAAGTTGATGAACTGTTCAACCTCCTCGTGGGAGCATGAGGCGGCGCCGATACAGTCATCGATGTAGCGGAGGAAAAGGTGGGGGGTGATGCCAGTGTAGTTGCGGAAGATGGACTGTTCCACATATCCTACGAAGAGACAGGCATAGCTGGGGCCCATGCGGGTGCCCATGGCAACTCCTTTAGTTTGGAGGAAGTGGGAGGATTGGAAAGAGAAGTTATTCAGGGTGAGGACCAGCTCAGTCAGTCGAAGGAGGGTGTCAGTGGAAGGGTACTGGTTGGTGCGGCGGGAAAGGAAGAAGCAGAGGGCTTTGAGTCCTTCGTGATGGGGGATGGAGGTGTACAGGGACTGGATGTCCATCGTGAAGATAAGGCGTTGGGGACCGGGGAAGCGAAAATCATGGAGGAGGTGGAGGGCATGGGTAGTGTCCTGAACATAAGTGGGGAGTTCTTGGACTAAAGGGGACAGAACTGTGTCGAGGTACGCAGAGATGAGTTCGGTGGGGCAGGAGCAGGCTGAGACAATGGGTCGGCCGGGGCAGTCAGGTTTGTGGATTTTGGGTAGGAGGTAGAAACGGGCGGTGCGGGGTTGTGGGACTATGAGGTTGGAGGCGGTGGATGGGAGATCCTTGGACTCCTCCATCGCCAGAACATAACAACACGACGGTTGGAGGAAGAGCGCCTCATCTTCCGTCTGGGAACCTTCCAACCACAAGGAATGAACTCAGATTTCTCCAGTTTCCTCATTTCCCCTCCCCCCACCTTGTCTCAGTCGATTCCCTTGAACTCAGCACCGCCCTCCTAACCTGCAATCCTCTTCCTGACCTCTCCACCCCCACCCCACTCCGGCCTATCACCCTCACCTTGACCTCCTTCCACCTATCACATCTCCATCGCCCCTCCCCCAAGTCCCTCCTCCCTACCTTTTATCTTAGCCTGCCTGGCACCCTCTCCTCATTCCTGATGAAGGGCTCTGGCCCGAAACGTCGAATTTCCTGTTCCTTGGATGCTGCCTGACCTGCTGTGCTTTAACCAGCAACACATTTTCAGCTTGTTTTTCAATTCACCAGGATTATTTTAGCCAAAGGGTTAAACATAATGTTTGAAGTGGTTGTCACGTGAACATGATATGCATATTTGAAACCTTAGATTTCTCATACAATTTTGTTCTAAGTTACAAACATAGATATTTGTGGGAAAGCTCAGTAGTTTGTGACTGTGAAAGTATGTGACTGCAGTCAGGTGTTCAGGAGAGCTGCTGCAATGTTATATGATGGAAATTTGGTAGCTCACTTTTGACTTCAAGTTCAGAACTGAGTTTTAAAGTATTACTTCAGAACAACCAGGAATTCAGTATATAAAGTAGGAATGTTTCTCCTAACAATTTAATCAAGTTTTAGTTTAAGAGAACCATTCGTCCTACTTGAAGTGTTATTAGTTCATGAAACTCCCAAGCCAGGAGAGCTTTTATGTCTTTGTGTTGTTAGAAGTGAGAAAGTTTAGGCCATCAGAATTGCAAAACCCTAAGCCTCTGTAGTCCAAGAAAATAAATTGGGACGAATTAGTTAAATAAAAACGTAAAGAACTGCGATAGGAGGAAATTTTTCTAAAACTGAGAATACAGTTTTGTGTTAAGAAACAGGCTGAAATGTTGTTTTGACATTGGCATTAAGAGTTTTCTGTCTTTTATTTATATTTTCTTTCATTTAAGTAATACACTAATGTTCTGTTGTTAAAGAACATCTGCAGTCTCGTGTGATTACGTGTCAGTCCATTACATTAACCAAATGCAACAATTAAACGTGGACCTCTCAAGATGGTTCTTATTCAGAGAACTTACTTATTCAGTATTAGCATCAGATGGGATTATTTCTGGGTTCGGATGCTGCCTGATCTCCTGAGTACTTTTTTGCATTTTCCTATTTATTTCAGTTATCAGCATCTTCAGTACTTTGAGTAGTGTTGTGTGAATAATAGCTGAGTTCAGTCCTACTGAGTTTCAATAACCTCATGAAGTAAGGAAAGGTGAATGGTATCCTAATGTCTGATGCTACTGAACTCAGGCTGACCTTCCAGCATTCTCTGTGCAGCATTCCTCAGTTCAATATTTTTTTCTAAGATGTGAAACTTTTGTACGTCGATGTTCAGAGAAATTGAATGTGCACCTACAAGAGACATAAAGTCTCATACAGAAACATGAAATTATGAAAGCAAGCGCATTATAGCATAAAAAAAGAGCTCTGGTGAGACTAAACCCAGAATATTGCGAGCAGTTTTGATCTCCATATTTAGGGAATGTTATACTTGCATTGGAGGCAGAACAATGAAAGTTCCCTAGATTGTGGCCTGGGTTGTCTTCTGATGAGAGATTGAAAAATTTGGTCTTAGATTCTCTGGAAGGGCTGAACTGCTGTAGGACCAGTAATGGAGTGATGCCACAAATCACAATAGGATTGGGAATCCAGGGAAAGCAGCTAAGTGATGAGTAGCTTTGGTGAGTATTTCTAGTATGTAAAGCAAAATTAAGCTCTTTAGTTTACACTGGACCTCTAGTCTTTTATTCTTTCTCTTCTTCTTAAAATTAGCTTATTAAGTATAACATTGATAATACTGTTAAAAATGAATTACAATAAAGTACAAGTACTTTATTTTACAAGATTCTACGAGTGTATACAGCAAGGACTCCAGAGTAATTAATTAATGAGTTAAACAAAATATGATAGCAAAAACAGGATAGGTGACGTGTTGCTGCTGCAGCGTGTGGGAGTTTCTGGACACCAATGTGATCCACAGTGAACACATCTGTAGAAAGTGTTTGCTGCAGGAGAAGCTTCAGATCTAGATTGAGGAGCTAGTGTCTGAGTTGCAGATATTTAATCACATCAAGGAGGATGAAAGATACCTGGAGACTTTGGTCCAGGGAATGGTCATATCCCTCAAACTAGGAAATTCAAATTTGTTTTGTGTTGAGGAACAAAAAGATATGACTGCAGTGAGGCAGACATGGGGATCTGAGGGATGGCTTGAGAAACCGACAATTCTTCAACAGATATGAGATTCGTGTAAGCTGTGTGGACAAGAGCAGAGACTGGATGGAGTGAACTAACTGTGACATCGTGGTACACTAAAGTGAGAAGAGGAAATTGGAATGTAGTAGTGGTGGGTGAGATAATGTTTTTCCATTTGTAAGTTAGAGACCTGAAGGCTGCATTGCCTGCCTGGTGCCAATGTTAAGGTTTTCTCCTCAGAACTATTGAAGAACTTGGATCAGGATGGGAAGGATCTCGTTGTCTAAAGAGGAGGTTCTGATGAAAAGTTTTGACCAGTTAGACTCAAAATTAACACTTCCAAGCTAAGAATCACAGGATTACTACCTGAGTCACTGTCAAACTGGCATGGGTTAAATGAAGTCAAGGAGATAAATGGGTGTTGTGGGTGGAATGACTTTCAGTTTGTGAGGCACTGACACCAGCTCTGGGGTGGAGGTGACCTATTCAGTTGAGATGAGCTTTACTTGAAGCGTGCCAGGACCAACACGACATTGTGCAAACTACCGCACATTCAGGCATCTTGTACACCTGAAACTACACAAAGATTAAAGCCAATGAGAAAAGTAGATGTCTGAGGTACGGCGACAGCTACACAGGAATCAAAGTTCTCCAGAATGTCTTACCCACAACTGTTGTGCACATTATTGTAAATAATGTGAATGCTTTCATTTCAAGAATTGCTGGTGGGGGGAGGGATGTTGTGTATTTGTGTAAGTATGATGGACAGTCACTTTGAGAGTCTTAGTGAGTTTTGAGATGATTTGGAGCTCAGGTTGAGGTTCTGCATGTGGGCTTGCTCACTGAGCTGCAAGGTTCATTTTCAGATGTTTCGTTACCATACTAGGTCACAAATTCACTGAACTTCCGGATGAAGCACGGCTGGTGTTTCCTGCTTTCTATTTATATGTTTGGGTGTCCTTTGGTTGAAAATGAAAAAAAAACTAGACCTGCAGAAAAGCCTAGACAAACTTACACAAAATAATAGCACTGACAACACAGAAGCATGGATCGTATCTGATCAACCTTTAACAGACACTGAAAAAGCCGTCTCAATAAGAGGATTAAATTACAACTTCCTGGATGCGGACAAGAAATATTTCTTTGCAGCATTAGAAACAACACTGAAAGACAACCAAATCACAGAAGAAACCCAGCAAACTATCAGACAGGTAGTTGCACCAACATTAAGCAGAAAAAAGGAAGGAAACACACTCAATACACAAGAAAGGAAAGCACTAGAAAGACTAAAAAATATTTAAAAATTGTTATCCTACCTTTTGACAAATGATACTTGATAGTCATTTTAAATCAAAGACACTACATTGAAAAAGTGAAAGCACTACTTGCAGATACCATCACTTACCAATAAGTTGCAAAAGACCTGAACCAACAACTAGAGAACCGAATCACAACTCTATTAAAAAAACTTCAGAAATCTGGAGAAATAAATAAGACCGACTTCCAAAAAATGAAACCAGACAGATCTTACACACCATGCTTCCACGGATTACCCAAAATTCACAAACCAGGAGCCCCCCTCAGAACCACAGTCTCGCTACCTGAAACACTAACTTACAGATTGGCCAAAGGGCTACATCAAAGACTAAAACACTTAGTAGAAGACTCATGTCACTCCATCCACTCCACCCAAGAATTCCTGAAGACCATCAAAGGCACCAAAATAGAAGAGGATGAGATAATGGTCTCCTTTGATGTAACATCCCTGTTCACATCCATCAACATTAACCTGGCCAAGGAAACACTGACTACACTATTAACAGACCCAAAGACATGTACACCAAACACACCAACTTCATCAGCAAGGACAGTATCGTCAAGCTAGTGGATCTCTGCGTTACCACCTACTTCACCTTTAACAACAAAACCTACAGACAAACCAAATGAACACCCATAGGATCTCCGACATCAGGGTTCTTAGCAGAGACAGTAATGCAGAGACTCGAACAAAGAGCTCTGCCAATCATCCAACCCAAACTTTGGGTCCATTACAGGGATGGCTCCTTTGTCAGCACTAAATGAAACAAATTAGAGGACAACTTCAATACCATCAATAATACCCTTACTGGCATAAAATTCACTAAAGAGGAGGAAAACAACAACAAACTGCCATTCCTAGACGTCACAGTAGAGTGAACAGCCAACAGGGAACTTCAAACCAACATCTACAGAAAACAACACATACAGACCAAATATTGAACTACAGAAGCAATCATCCCAAGATCCACAAACAAAGCTGCATCAGAGCATTATTTCAATGAACCAACACACACTGCAGCACTGAGGAACTATGCAAGGCACAGGAAAATCACCTATACAGTGTATTAAAAAAAATGGGTACCCAATGAACACGGTCCGCCGATTTCTTAGCAACAAACACAAGCAAGTAGACAGCACACGTGCAGAAACCCTAGCCACTCTCCCCTACATCAAAGACGTTTTGGAAATGACTGCCAGTCTACTCAGGCCCCTTGGCGTCATGGTAGCCCACAAACCTACCAACACACTAAAACAGCAGCTAATGAACTTGAAAGGCCCTATGCAGACAACAAGCAAAACTAATGTCACTTACAAAATGCCCTGCACGAACTGTAACAAACACTACATTGGACAAGCAGGCAGAAAACTAGCCGCCAGGATACATGAACATCAGCTAGCCACAAAACGACTTGACTCATTCTCACTAGTATCCTTACATACAGATAAGGGAGGACACCACTTCGACTGGGACAACACATCCATCCTAGGACAAGTCAAACAGAGACATGCACAAGAATTCCTAGAAGCATAGCATTCTAACCGGAATTCTATCAACAAACACATCGAGTTAGACCCCATCTACCACCCCTTGAGAAATAGAATAGGAACTGACACCACCATGGCAAATGACGTCACCACAGGAAATAACATCACCAACCCAAGGAAACCCAAACATATAAATAGAAAGCAGGAAACACCAGCAGTGTTCATACGGAGGTTCACTGAAGATATTGCCCACTATGGTGATGAAATGTCCGAAAACAAACCTTCCAGCTCAGCGAGCAAACCCATATCCACAACTTTGAGAGTCTGATTACATGATGTAATGACAACATCATTAGCTGTTTTGAGTGGGCAAACAATTCTCTCTAACTTGGAGAGTGAACACCTCCGTAATAAAGCAGTCTCTCATCCTTCTTTGAACTTAAAGTTTAAGAAAATGGTTAATGACTCACAATTTGCAAAACATATTTAGCTCAATCAACTGGATGACAGTTCTCTGATGCAGAGTATTGCCAACAGTGTGGGTTCAATTCCCGCTTTGGCTCAGGTTATCATGATGAAGGACTCTCCTTCTCAACTAATACCCTCACTTGAGGTGTGGTGACCCTAGGTTAAACCACCAACCATTTGTCTCTCTCTAATGAGAGAACAGTCCTATGGTTTGGTAGGACAATGGCAAATTTATCTTTGTGGGCGGCACGGTGGCACAGTGGTTAGCACTGCTGCCTCACAGCGCCTGTAGACCCGGGTTCAATTCCCGACTCAGGCGACTGACTGTGTGGAGTTTGCACGTTCTCCCCGTGTCTGCGTGGGTTTCCTCCGGGTGCTCCGGTTTCCTCCCACAGTCCAAAGATGTGCGGGTCAGGTGAATTGGCCAAGCTAAATTGCCCGTAGTGTTAGGTAAGGGGTAATGTAGGGGTATGGGTGGGTTTCGCTTCGGCGGGTCGGTGTGGACTTGTTGGGCCGAAGGGCCTGTTTCCACACTGTAAGTCTAATCTAATCTAATCAAACAAAGTTCCAGCGTGGGAGAAGGATTCTTAGAAGGGGATAAGGATAGCATGCATTTGAGAGAAAAATCATACAAGGAAAAGTGTTAAGCCAGAGGATTGTGAAGGATTTAAAAACCAGCAAAAGATGATCAAAATTAAAAAAAATGCAGGAGAAAATAAATATTGAGAAGAAACTAGAATTTATTTTGGAAAGGAAAGGTAAAACCTTTTAAATATATACAAAAAGGAAAATAGAAACCAAAGTGAACAAATGTCCCTCAGAGAACGAGGTTCAGGAAATTAAATAGGCTCCAAAAAGTGGTAGGAGAAAGTGAGGACTGCAGATGCTGGAGACCAGAGTTGAAAAATGTGGTGCTGGAAAATCACAGCAGGCCAGGCAGCATCCGAGGAGCAGGAGAATCGACGTTTCAGACGTTCCCTGAAGAAGGGCTTATGCCCGAAATGTCGATTCTCCTGCTCCTCGGATGCTGCCTGGCCTGCTGTGTTTTTCCAGCACCACATTTTTCAACTCCAAAAAGTGATAGAGGAGTTGAATAAACACTTTGCATCAGCCTTCAGAGTTGAGGACATTCATAGCATTCTGAAAATACTAAATAATCAAGAGGCTAAAGTTGTGGGAGGAAATAAACATTTGCCATCACTAGGGAAAAAGTGCTTGGGAAATTGATGGGGTGAAAACACAACAACCTGATAGATTGAGTCCTAGGATCTTAAAGGATGTTGCTCCAGAGATATTGCATTCACTGGTAGTAATCTTCCAGGAATCCTTTCAAGTTTGCCAAACCGCCAATGTGACACCCTTATTCAGAAAAAGTGGGAGACAAAAAAACGGTTAACTATAGCCAGTTAGCTTCATGTTTGTCACTGGGAAAATGTGTTTTATAAAGGATGTAATAGCAGAACATTCAAAAATACAGAATAAAAGCAAGTAGATTCATGGCTTCGTGAAAGGGAAATCATGTCTGATAAAATTATTATAGTTCTTGAAGAAGTAACAAGCTGGATAGATAACCGGGAACATGCAATATATTTGGATTTCCAAAAGGCTACTTAATAAGAGCCCATGGTTTAGGAAAGGTTTATTAGAATGGATGAAGGATGAAACTATTGGAAAACGTAGAGTGGGGTTGGTGGGGGGAATCATTTTCTGGATTACAACCTGTAACTAGTGGAGTGTCACAGTGATCAGTGCTGGGGCCGCAATTATTTACAATATGTATTAACAATTTGGATAACAGAAGAAAATAGAGTACAACTAAGTTGGTGGATGATACAAAAAGTTAGATGGGAAGGCTAGTGGAAGCCATAATGAAGCATAAGGTAAATGTACGCTGAGAGAAAAATAAGTTAATACCAAGCAGTCAACATGGCTTTGTCAAATCCATAGATTCATAGAGTATAAAAGCCTGTCCTGAAGAAAGGTTATACCTGAAACGTTGACTTCTCCACCTCCTGATGCTGCCTGTGTTCTTCCAGCTTCCTGTTTGTCTAATCTTGATGGGTTGAATGGCCTGCTTCTGCTATGATGTTTAATGGTTTAATGTTGTTACGGAACATGAAAGAATGCAAGGAGATCTCATTGAAACATATAAGATTATGAAGAGGTTTGACAACATAGCTACTGAAGCCTTGCTCCCCCAAGCATGGAATCTAGGAGTTGGGAGCACAGTCTTAGACAACGAGGCTAATCATTTAGTGCTGACTTGCAGATAATTATTTTAATTTGTATCTCCTGAGAGTTCTTTCTCCCAGAGAGTTGTGGGTCCACCTTTGTTGAATAGCTTACATGTTAAATCTCTCCTTCAATGGTATAAAAGGTATTCACTGTTCAAGATGCACAAATTTACCAAGGCTCTTCTGATTACCCTCTAAAAATCAATGACTTCTTCCAAGGACAAGGGCAGTAAAAGCAAGGGAACATCATCACCTGCACATTCTTCTGCAACCCACTTGCCATTCTTCCTTCAATATCACTGGGTCAAAATCCTGGATCCTTCCCCTACCAGCACTGTGGGTGCCAGCACCAACTAAACACTGCTATACACGGTAAACATTGATACACAAGATTTTCACTGCAAGTACATAAGGTAAAGTCAATGTTATGACTTAACTGGGAAGAGTGTACCAATAGCCAAACCTCATTATCCCACAAGCCACAAATATGTAAATATTATACACATATATTCTAAACAAATGGCCGCAAAAAAAAGAGGTGACTGATTTATATCTGCGTGACTTCAACGTTACCCCTTTAAAATTGAAATACACATACGCACAAAGACACACACATGCATGCGCTATTTGGGTTGTATCAATATAGAAAGACAAGGCAACATGTTGAAGATCAAATGATCAGATCACAAGGTGGAGAGTTAAATCTCGCAATTCTTTTTCACCTTAGAAATGATTACACTGTTAACTAGAGAGCGACTAGGAGACAGTGAGGTCTGTAGATGCTGGAGATCAGAGTTGAGAGTGTGTTGCTGGAAAAGCACAGAAAGTCAGGCAGCATCGGAGGACCAGGAAAATCAATGTTTCGGGCTGAAGCCCTTCTTCAGAATAAATTCATTCCTGAAAAAGGGCTCCATCCGGAAATGTTGATTTTCCTGCTCCTCCGATGCTGTCTGACCTGCTGTGCTTTTCCAGCAACACACTCTCAACTCTAGAGAGTGACTGTCATTCTACACATTTATAATTCATGGAGTGAACTTTCCTGGATTACAATTTTTTCTTTTCTATTTCTTGGTTTTTTTTGTTTGATCATTCACACCGAGAGGTGGGAGAAAGAGGTTTTGTGTCTGTTGGCCTGGATGGTTCTGGCTGCATAGATCCCACCAGCCTAGCAAACTGCAATTCAACTGGTCTGAGGGCTATTATCAGGCAGATTTTCCTCACTCAAAATCTCATAGAGTTATTGAGTCACACAGCATGGAAACAGACTGGTCAGTCAAACTTGTCCATGTCGACTACACATCCCAAATGGACCTCGTCCTATTTGCCAGCAATTTGCCCATATCCCTCTGAATCCTTCCTATTTATGTACCTACCTAGACTTCTAAATGTTGTAAATTTACTCACCTCCACCACTTCATCTGGCAACTCATTCAATACACGCTCCCCCTCCATATAAAAATGTTACCCCATAGGTCCTTTTCAAGTCTTTCCCCTCTCACCTTAAACCTAAGCCCTCTAGTTTTGGTCTCCCCACCCTATCAAAAAGATCTTCATTACTCACCCTATCCATGCCCCTCATGATTTTATAAACCTTTATAAGGTCAACCCTCAGCCTCTGACACCCCGGGAAAAATACCTCAGCATAATCAACCTCTCCCTATACCTGAAACCCTCCAGCCCTGGGAGCATCCATTATTTGCACTGTGTCTACTTCAACACCAGGAGCATTTGGAATATGGTTGGTGAACTTGAAGAATGGGTTGATACCAGGGACTTCGATGTTGTGGCTACTTTGGAGACATGGATAGAGCAGGGACAGGAATGGTTGTTGCAGGTTCTGGCATTTAGATGTTTCAGTATGAACAGAGAAAATGGTTAAAAGAGGAGGAGGTGTGGCAATGTTAGTTAGGGACAGTATTAAAGTGGCAGAAAGGATATTTAAGGACTGGTCTATTGAGGTAGTATAGATTGTTAGAAACAGAAAAGAAGATGTCGCCATGTTGGGAGTTTTCTGTAGGCCTTCACATAGTTCCAGACATGTAGAGGAACATGTGTTAGATTTGGAGGTAGGTGAATGCTTTGGTGTTAGTGACCACAATTTGATTATGTTTATTTTAGTGAAGGAAAGGGATAGGTTTATACTGCTGGGCAAGAATTATTGCTGAGGGAAAGGCAATTAGGCAAGATTTAGGATGCATAGCATAGATGAGGAAACTGCAAGGCATGGGCACAATTGAAATGTGGAGCTTATTCAAGGTACAGCTACTGCGCATCCTTGATAAGTGTGCACCTGTCAGGCAGGGAGGAAGTGGTTGAGTGAAGAAGCCGTGGTTTACTAAAGAAGTCGAATCTCTTGTCACAAAGAAAAAGAAGGCTGATGTTAGGATAAGACACGAAGGATGAGTCAGGGCACTTGAGAGTCACAAGGTAGCCAGGAAAGACCTAAAGAGCTAAGAAGAGCCAGGAGGGGACATGGGAAGTCATTGGCAGACAGGATCACAGAAAACCATGAAGCTTTCTATAGGTATATCAGGAATAATAAAATGATGAGAGAAAGATTAGGGCCAATCAAATATAGTAGTGGAAAGTTGTGCGGGAGTCTGAGGAGATAAGAGAAGCACTAAATGAATATTTTTCGTCAATGTTTACACTGGAAAAAGACAATGTTGTTGAGGAGAATATTGAGATACAGGCTACTAGACTAGATGGGATGGAGGTTCACAAGGAGGAGGTGTTAGCAATTCTGGAAAGTGTGAAAATATATAAGTCCCCTGGGCTGGATGAAGTTTATCCCAGGATTCTCTGGGAGGCCAGGGAGGAGATTACAGGGCTTTTGGCTTTGATCTTTATGTTGTCATTTTCTACAGGAATAGTGCCAGAAGACAGGAGGATAGTAAATATTATACCCTTGTTCAAGAAGGGGAGTACAGATAACCCTGGTAATTATAGACCAGTGAGCCTTACTTCAGTTGTGGGTAAAGTGTTGGAAGAGGTTTTAAGGGATAGGATTTATAATCATCTAGAGAGAATTATGTTGATTAGGGATAGTCAACGTGGTTTTCGAAAGGTTAGGTCCTGCTTCACAAACCTCATTGAGTTCTTTGAGATGGTGACCAAACAGATGGATGCGGGTAAAGCTGTTGATATGGTGTACATGGATTTCAGTAAAGCGTTTGATAAGGTTTGCTATGGTAGGCTATTGCAGAAAATATGGAGGCAGGGGATTGAGAGTGATTTAGCAGTTTGGATCAGAAATTGCCTAACTGAAAGAAAACAGAGGGTGGTAGTTGTTTGGAAATGTTCATCCTGGAGTTCAGTTACTAGTGGTGTACTGCAAAGATCTGTTTTGTCATTTTTCTAAATGACCTAGATGAGGGTGTAGAAGAATGGGTTAGTAAATTTGCAGATGACATGAAGGTTGGTGGAGTCATGGATAGTGTTGAAGGATGTTGTAGGTTGCAGAGGGACAAAGATAAGCTGCAGTGCTGGACTGACACATGGCAAATGGAAAAATGTGAGGTGATTCATTTTGGAAGGAACAACAGGAATAAAGAATCCTGGGTGAATGGTAGGATTCTTGATTGTGTAGATTAGTAGAGAGATCTCGGTGTCCATGTACACAGATCCTTGAACATTGCCCACGTTGATAGGGTTGTTAAGCAGACATACGGAGTATTCACTTGTATTGGTAGAAGGATTGAGTTTCGGAGCTACGAGGTCATGCTTCAGCTGTACAAAACTCTGGTGGGCTGCATTTGGAGTATTGCATACAGTTCTGGTCACTGCATTATAGGAAAGATGTGGAAGCTTTGGAAAGGGAGATGAGGAGATCTTCTAAGATGTTGCCTGGTATGGAGAGAAGGCCTTATGAGAAAAGGCTGAGGGACTTGAGAAGAAGGTTGACAGCTGACTTAATTGAGATGTATAAGATAATCAGAGGGTTAGATCCGGTGGGCAGTGAAAGCTTTTTCCTCAAATGGTGATGGGTAGCACAAGGGGGCATAGCTTTAAATTTAGGGATGATAGGCAGAGGGCAGATATCAGAAATAGCTTCTTTATTCAGAGAATAGCAGGGGCATGGAAAACACTGCCTGTACAGAAGTAGACTCATCAACTTTAGGGGCATTTAAATGGTCATTGGATTTTGTTTTCTGTTTTTCAATGCCCGCAGCAACTCGAAGAGCGGGAGCTTGGACCAGGGGCCTGCCGAGAGCGGTGAGACACTGATTTGAGCTTTTGTATTTAAAATCAAAGAGCAGAAGTTTTTGGGAAACTTCTTTTTATTTCCATCCAGGTATATAAGGTGGTGTTTTCTAAACCAGAGATCCTACTTTTGTAGGACCTCCCACCCAACCACCTTAAAGACCAGAGATACTTCAGGTAAGCGTGTCTTCTTTTTCACTTTGTGATAAGGGGACTGGCAGGGATGGCAGTGCAGAGAGAGCAATGTTCCTCCTGAATGATGTTTGAGATGAGGGATACCATTGGTGTCCCATCCAAGTACGCCTGCAGGAAGTGCACCCACCTCTCGCTCCTCCAAGATCATGTTAGGGAACTGGAGTGGGAGCTGGATGAACTTTGGATCATTCACGAGGCAGAGGCTGTGATAGATAAGAGTTACAGAGGCTTAGTTACTCTTAGGCATGAAGAAAGCTGGGTGTATAACAGATAGTTTAACGGTGGCTGAAAGAACTTTTGATGAGGACTCATCTACTGAGGTAGTGTGGGCTGAGGTAAGAAACAGGAGAGGAGAGGTCACACTGCTTGGAGTTTTTTACAGGCCTCTACAGAGTTCTAGAGAGGTGGAAGGGGATTGGCAAAGTTATTCTGGGTAGGAGTGAAAGGAACAGGATGGTTATAATGGGGGACTTTAACATGCCCAACATTGACTGGAAATGTGATAACTCTAGTATGTCGGATGAATCAGTTTTTGTCCAATGTGTACAGGAGGGTTTCCTGACACAGTATGTCAAAGGGCCGACAAGAGGGGAGGCCACACTGGATCTGGTACTTGGTAATGAAGCAGGCCAGGTGTTTGATTTAGTTGTAGGGGAGCACTTTGGAGAGAATGACCATAATTCAGTGACATTTAATTTAGCAATGGAAAGGGATAGGTACATGCCAATGGTCAAGAGTTACAGAAGGGGCAAGGGCAATTATAATATGATTAGGCAAGAATTAGGATGCATAGAATGGGGTATAAAAATGTGGGGGATGCAAGGAGCAGATATTGCATGTCCTTGATAGGTATGTCCCTGTCAGACAGGGAAGAAGCGATAAGGTAAGGGAACTGCGGTTTACTACAGAAATTGTATCTCTTGTTAAGTGGAAGAAGGAGGCTTATGTGTTGATGAGGCAAGACAGTTCAGATGAGGCGATGGAGAGTTACAGATCAGCTAGGAAGGATTTAAAGAGAGAGTTAAAAAGAACGAAGAGAGGACACAAGCGATCTTCAGCAAATAGAGTAAAGGAGAACCCTAAAGCTTTCTATAGGTATTTTTTTTTTTTTAGACTTACAGTGTGGAAACAGGCCCTTCGGCCCAACAAGTCCACACCGACCCGCCGAAGCGCAACCCACCCACACCCTTACATTTTACCCCTTACCTAACACTACGGGCAATTTAGCTTGGCCAATTCACCTGGCCCGCACATCTTTGGACTGTGGGAGGAAACCGGAGCACCCGGAGGAAACCCACGCAGAGGAATAAGAGGATGACTAGGGTAGGAATAAGGCCAATCAAAGACAGAAGTGGGAAGTTGACTGTGGACCCTGTGGAGATCGGAGAGGTGCTAAATGAACATTTCTCATCTGTTTTACTCAGGAAAAGGAGAATATTGTAGAGGAGAAGAATGAGGTACGAGATATTAGACTAGAAAGGATCAAGGTTAGTTATGATCAAATGTTATAAATTTTAGAAGGAATGAAAGTAGACAAGTCCCCTGGGCTGGATGGGTTCTATCTGAGGATTCGCTGGGAAGCTAGGGTAGAGATAGCAGAGCCGTTAGCTTTGATATTTGAGTTGTCATGTTTACAGGTTTAGTATCAGAAGACTGGAGGTTTGCAAATGTTGTGCCCTTGTTCAAGGAGAGCAGTAGAGATGACCCAGGTAATTATAGACCAGTGAGCCTTACTTTTGGTGTAGGAAAGGTTTTGGAAAGGATTATAAGAGATAAGATTTATAATCATCTAGCAAGCAACAATTTGCTTTCAGATAGTCAACATGGTTTTGTCAAGGACAGGTCGTGCCTCACAAACCTCATTGACTCTTTTGAGAAGGTGACCAAGCATTTGGATGAAGGTAGGGCAGTTGACGTGGTATAGATGGACTTCAGTAAAGCCTTTCATAAGGTTCTACATGGTAGGCTGTTGGAGAAAATGCAGAGGCATGGGATTGAGGGTAATTTAGCAGTTTGGATGAGAAACTGGCTTTCTGAAAGAAGACAGCGAGTGGTGGTTGATAGGAAATATTCAGCCTGGTGTCCAGTTACTAGTGGTGTGGCACAAGGATCTGTTTTGGGACTACTACTGTTTGTCATTTTTATAAATGACTTAGATGCAGGCATAGATGGATGGATTAATAAATTTGCAGATGACACTAAAGTTGGTAGAGTAGTGGACAGTTTGGAAGAATGTTACGGATTTCAGGGGGACTTGGATAAACTACAGGATTGGGCTGAGAGGTGGAAAATGGAGTTCAATGTAACTAAATGTGAGGTGATACACTTTGGAAAGAATAACATAAAGGCAGAGTACTGGGTCAATGGAAAGATTCTTGATAGAGTGGATGTGCAGAGGGATCTTGAAGTCCATGTACATAGATCCCTGAAAGTTGCCACCCAAGTTGATAGTGCTGTTAAGAAGGCATATGGTGTGTTAGGTTTCATTTGTAGAGGGATTGAGTTCCGGAGCTACAATATTATGCTGCAACTATACAAAGCCACACTTGGATTGCGTACAGTTCTGGTCCCCATATTTCAGGAAGGATGTGGAAGCATTGAAAAGATGCAGAGGATGTTGCCTGATCTGGAGGGAAGGTCTTATGAAGAAAGGCTGAGAGACTTTGGTTGTTCTCATTGCAAAGAAGAAGGCTAAGGGGGGGAATTTGATAGAGACAAACAAGATGATCAGAGGGTTAGATAGGGTAGACAGTGAAAGTCTTTTTCCTAGGATGATAATGTCAGCTTGTAAGAGGGTCCATAACTACAAATTGAGGGGTGATAGATTTAAGACAGATGTCAGAGGCAGGTTCTTTACTCAGAGAGTGGTAAGGGTGTGGAATGCCCTTCCTGCCAATGTAGTTAACTCAGCCACATTAGGGAGATTTAAACAATCCTTGGATAAGCACATGGATTATGATGGGATAATGTAGGGGGACGATCTGAGAATAGTTCACAGGTTGGCACAACATTGAGGGCTGAAAGGCCTGTACTGCACTGTAATGTTCTGTGTTCTGTGAATCTTTTCAGCACCCTCTCAAGTTTAACAACATCCTTCCTATAGAAGGGCACTAGAATTGTACACTGTATTCTAAAAGTGGCCTCACCAATGTCCTTTAAAGCCACAATATGATGTCCCAACTTCTTTACTCAATGTTCTGATCAATAAAGGCAGTGTATCTGTTATGAAGATATGGGTGTACTGTACCTTTACGAAAGTTAAAAGCTTGAAGAACTACCTGAGAGCAGCAACTATTCTCAACAAGGTATGTGGTCCAGAATTTGTGTAGCTGGTTGTCTGGAGACGACAAAACAAATTCAAGTTTGGCCAATCAGTTTAAATTATACCACAAAAAATACTAAATTCTAATCAAATTTGAATTTAGCACCTTGACAATCTTAAAAGCCAATGACATAATCCAATGCTTTTGTGGTGTAAGACTGGGGAGAATTGAACAGTTGGGAAGAGAACTGCCATGCCACCTGTATGTAGAGACTGCCTAGGGAAGAGCTCTCTTAAAGGTACCTTTATTGATCATTAATCTGTGAAGCAGAATTCCCTAAGAAGAAGAAAAATAGATTTGAAATCTGGCTGATTTTGAAACTTGATTTTTTTTTACTAAATCTTAATCAGGTTTTTTTTGTTCGGACTGATATTATTGAAGGGAGAGTAAAAGATAGGTTAGAGGAAGGAGTTGTAAATAGTTGTTAGTTAATTATTCTCTGCCATACTTTACAAAATAAAATTGTTAATTTTTACTTTAAATAGTTCTTGGCCTCTCGAAGTTCCACAGATTACTGCATAGGATAAATCTTTCCTATGTTTAATTTAAGCAGAAAGGTTTACCATGTGTCATAACAGTTTGGGGGCTCGTCCAGGATTTGAACTGGTTTAGACAGATTTGAATAGATTTGGGGGTACAAAAATCCCAGCAGATTTAAACACTTGCAAGTTAGTGTCCTAGATCTTTAAATAAAATGGAGGTGAGATAATTTGTTTAATGTTGGTGACTTGTGGATGATTAAATTAAAAGTGAGAAAAATGGCTTTTAAAATTGTTAAAAAGTTTCTGGGATTTGAAGATGATTCTCAAATTTGCCAACAAAGTATACAAGGCCATACTTTTAGAATTAGCAAATACATTAGGCTTGGGTTTAACTAAGGACAAAAGTAAAGCTAAAATTGTAAGGGAGTTACTCAACCACTTAGACAGCTGCAGTAGAGGTAGAAAAATCTAAATTACATTTGAGGAAAATGGAGTTAGAAGATAAATAGAGTGAGGAAAGAGAAAGAGAGAAGGTTCTTAGCCGAGCAAAGAGGGAGAGAAGAAAGGGAGAGAGAAAGAGAAGAGAGAGAAAGAGAGGAAAAAGAAAGAGAGAGAAAGTTCTTAGTTGAGCA
Organism: Hemiscyllium ocellatum; assembly: GCF_020745735.1. NCBI lineage: Eukaryota > Metazoa > Chordata > Chondrichthyes > Orectolobiformes > Hemiscylliidae > Hemiscyllium > Hemiscyllium ocellatum. The sequence goes on from NC_083423.1 coordinate 59,829,602, forward strand.
CAAAGAGAGAGAATTTGAACTTGTGAAGTTGTGACTTAATCAGCAAAGTCAAGTTAACAAGATGGAGATTAAAAGAGAAGGTAGTGATATATATATATAAATATGTTAAAACTCTGCCACATTTTGATGAGAAAGATGTTGAAGCCTTCTTTATTTCATTTGAAAAATTTGCTAGGCAGATGGAGTGGTCCAAGGATTTATGGGTAATGCTAGTTCAGACTAACCTGGTAGGCAGAGGTAGTGAGGTATTGCCGCGTTGTCAGGTGAGGGATCAAGAGATTATGAAGAGATTAAACAGGCTATTTTAAGTGCTTATGAATTGGTACCAGAAGCATAGACAGCAGATCAGAAACACAAAGAAGGAACCAGGTCAGACTTACGTTGAGTTCAAAAGAATTACATATAGTCAATTTGATCAATGGGTGCCTGCTTTGAAAATCGATAGGAACTTTGAGGCTATAAGAGAGATTATTCTACTGAAGGAGTTTAAAAACTCACTTTCAGAGATGGTAAGGATTCACGTGGAGAAACAGAAAGTTCAAGAAGGACAGCAAAATTAGCAGATGAATACATGTTGATGCATAAGACAAGCTTCCAGCCAAAATTTTGTCCTGTGAGGGATAGAGGTTGGGAGAAGGGGAGGTCCTACACTACGAAACCAAGAGTAGAGAGCACTGGTAAAAATTTACCTCAGGATAAAAAAAAGAAGCCCAAGATGGCGGAAAGGAGGTAAAAACCCTCAGGTGTTTCCAGTGTGGTAAAGTGGGACATGTAAAGTCACAGTGCTGGTTGTTAATGAAAGGCATTGTGCGAAAGATGTGGTAAAAGCAGCTAAGCCTGTGGCATTAGTGAAGGTAGTAAAGGAGATCCGAAGAAGAGCCAAGGAGCTGCAAGAGAGTGCATAGCCTATGCAGGGGCTGGGTGTGGAGTTAGTACTGATTCTACAAAGAATTCGTCTCTGTGGGTAAAATTTACTCAGAAAGAACAGGGGGAGAAGGACAAGAAATTATAATTTTGAGAAATATAGGATCTAACCTGAAGGTGATAGTAAGGGATAAGTGAATATGCAGAATATTCTGATCTGTTACCTGAGACTGTGGTAATTTGTGGAATAGGTGGACAGAAATTTAGCATTCCCCTATGTAAGATCAGTTTGGAGTGCCAAATTAAGACCAGAAAAGTTACAGTGGGAGTGATTGACAGAGTGTCAGTTCCAGGAATTCAGTTTGTTCTTGGGAATGATTTGGCAGGATCCAAGGTGAGAGTGACACCCCTTGTTGTGGAGAAGCCCAAGGAAAACCAAGAAACTATGGAATTAAAACAGAACTATCCCGGTATTTTCCCAGACTGTGTGGTAACCAGATCCCAATATCGTAAGTTACAGTACAAAGTGAAAAGTAGAGAGAAAGATGAAGGAATTAAGGTTCAGTTGGTGGATACTGTGTTTGACATAATGGGACAGGAAAATCCTGAACAGGTCAGACAGAAATGTTTACTCCTGAAAGACTAAGAGACTTGCGACAGCGAGACTAGACAATAAGAGATATATATGTGGATGCATACTCCGAAAAGGAGGCAGAGAATAGTCCTGAGGGTTATTATCTGAAATTTAGAATATTAAGATGTAAATGGATACCATGGTAGGTTAGTACAGAGGAGAAATGGACTGAAGTGTCCCAGATTGTGTTGCTGGTAGTTTACAGACAGGACGTGTTACGAGTAGCACATGAACCACCTGTAAATGTCCACCTGGGGATACAAAAGACTCAGGCTAAAGTACAAAAATATTTTCATTGGCCTGGAATGCACAAGAATGTGGTTAACTTCTGCCGTACGTGTCAGACATGCCAAATGGTAGGCAAGCCATAGGCGGTAATAAAACCAATACCTTTATCACCAGTTCCCGCATTTGAAGAACCTTTCATGTGAGTTATAATTGATTGTGTACGTCCACTCCTGAGAACTAAAAGTGGGAACCAATATTTGTTAACCAGAATGGATGTGTCTACCAGATTTCTAGAAGCAATTCTATTACAGAGTATCAAGGTAAAAAAGGTGACAGAGGACTGAATAGCTTTCTTCACATCGCATGGGCCACCAGAGAGATTCAGTTAAATCAAGGGTCAAATTTTACTGCTAGACCATTTAAGGAGGTTATGGATAGCTTAGGTTTACAACATTTTAAATCCAGTGCGTGATACCCTGAATCCCAGGGAGCTTGATAAAGGTGGCATCAGACCTTGAGGACAATATTGAGAGCATACTGTCAGGATTACTCAAATGATTAGGATAAATGATTCTATTCATATTGTTTGCCATTAGAGATGCCCCAAACAAATCTAATCAGTTCACTCCCTTTCAGTTAATAATCAGCCATTAAGTGAGAGGCCATTGAAATTAATTAAAAAAAAATTGACAGGACCAAAGTCAGAGATCTCGGACTTAGATTAGGTATTGGAGATGAGGGAAAGACTAAATTGAGTATGCTAAACAGTTAGCTAAACAGCACTTAAAGAGAGCACAGTGTAGAATGAAGCATGTGGCAGATAAAAGCTCTGAGACTCACATGTTTTCCCGAGGGGATCACATGTTGATACTGTCACCAGTGATAGGAGATCCGTTCAAAGCCAGGTTTAGTGGTCCCTATCAAATTCAGAAAAATTTGAGTCAGGTGAACTATCTAGTAAAGATACCAGAGAGAAAAATAAGGTATCAGGTATGTCATGTGAACATGTTGAAACCGTATTAGACTAGAGAGAAAGAACTTGAGAAACAGGTGTTAGTTACTACCCCTCCAGATGGTATGAATTTTGATGTGCCTCAAAATAGATTAAAAAATGAGGAAGCCCTTGAGGTGTGGGATAGGTTAATAAGCTATCTGTCTCAGGAACATAGAACACAGTTGAAAGATTTGTTACTGCAGTATAAGGGCATATGTAAGAATCAGATGCGGAGGACTAATGCTTTTGTATATGATTCTCCGTGGATTTTCAGAAGGCAAACACTATTATAAAATCAGACTCATATTCAATTCATAGACTGGAGGACTGTATCGAGAAAGTCGGACAAGCCAGTTACATCAGTAAGTTGAACTTAATGCATGGTTACTGGCAGGTACCTTTATCAGAGACGGTGAAATAAACTTCTGTGGTTGTAACCCCAAATGGGTTATATTAGTTTACAGTGATGCCCTTTGGAATGAAGAACACTCCCGCCACATTCCAAAGACTCATGAACAGAGTTGTGGCAGGTTTAACAAACTGTGCAGTCTATTTGGATGACGTAGTGATCTTTAGTAAGTTCGGGAGAGATCACATTGTACAGTTGGCAGAGCTCTTTGAATGACTCCGAACGCAAAGGCAAAGGTCATTGAGGAATTTCCATAAACTACCTTGAAGAAAGATTCTTTGATTCTTAGGACTCAGTGATTCTATTGGAAGTTTGTTCCAAACTTTAGCAGTGTAGTGGCTCCATTAATCAATTTGCTGAAGAGCACAAAGTTTTGGTGGACGGACCAATGCCAGGAGGCATTCTACCGTTTGAAAGCCATATTAACCACCAAACCAGTTTTAGCTACACCAAACTTTTGAAAACCTTTTAAAGTCGCCATTGATGCTAGTGACATTGGAGTTGGAGCTTTACTCCTCCAGGAAGATGAGGATGGGATTGACCTGCCAGTTGGTTACTTTTTGAAGAAGATCAACACCCACCAGAGGAAATACTCCACAATTGAAAAAGAACTATTGAGTTTGCTACTGGCCTTACAACATTTTAATGTGTATGTCACGAACAATGTATCGGAGGCAGTTGTGTACATGGTTCACAATCCTCTTCTACTTAGAACGCTTAAAGACAAGAACATGCAACTATTTCATTAAAGTCTTATGTTATTAACTTTTAATTTAAAAATCATACATGTCGCAGGTCAGAAGAATGTAATCACAGATGCGTTATCATGGATTTAACTGATAAAGTTTAGATGAGATTTGTATTTATTTAATGTTATATATATACATACCAAGTATATGGGAAGAAGTTAAGGTGAACTTATATTAAAGTTATCTGTACGTTAGGGTAATGCATTTAAAAATAGTAGAATAAAAATGAAGCCATCTTTCCATTATAATGGTTCATTTTTTCTTAAGGTGGGAGGTGTTATGAAGATGTCGGTGCACTATACCTTTAAGAGCGTTAGAAGCTAGCAGAACTACCTGACAGCACCAAGTGTTCTCAACAAAATACAATGTAACATGTGGTCCAGCAGTTAGTGTTGCCTGGTTGCCTGGAGACAAAAAACAGATTCAAATTAGGCCAATCAGTTTAACTTATACCCTAAAAAACACCAAATTCCAAACAAGTTTGAATTTAGTACATTGACAATCTTAAAAGCCAATGACACAATTTGATTCTTTGGGGGTATAAGACTGGGAAAAATTGAACAGTTGGGAAGAGAACTGCCATGTCACCAGCATGTAGAGATTGCCCGGAGAAGAACTCTCTTAAAGGTACCTTTATCAATTGGTAACCTGTGAAGCAGAAATCCCTAAAAAGAAGAAAAGAAGATTTGATATCTGGTTTGCTTTGACATTTGAATTCTTTTCAGTTAATCTTAATCAGGAGGTTTTATCAGACTAGTATAAACAAACTTTTTTGTGTTGCTAGTTTAAATTAAGCAGGAGGATTTACCCTGTGTCGTAACAGTGCCACATGCTTTCTTCACTACCCTGTCTACTTGTGACTCCATTTTCAATGAACCATGCATTTGTACCCTTAGGTCTCTTTGTTCAGTGACACCCTTCAGGGCTCTAGTATTAATTGTGTAAGTCCTACCCTGATTTGCCTTACCAAAATGCAAATCTTCACCTAAATTAAACTCCATCTGCCATTTCTTGGTCCACTGGCATTCTGATCAAGGTCCAGTTGCACCCTGAGGTATTCTTATTCACTGTATGCTACAGCACCTACTTTGGTGTCATCTCAAAGTTACGAACCATAACTCTTACACTATATAAATAATAAAACACAGTGGACCCAGCACTGAACCTTGTGAAACAGGTTACAGGTTTCTAGTCCAAAGTGAAACCCCTTAAGAAGGTAGGTCTGTCTCCTACCTTCAAGCCAATTTTGTATACAAATGCCTAGCTCCTCTTGAATCCCATGTGATCAAACCTTAGTAACCAGTTTACCAAGCAGAACCTTGCTGAATGCTTTACTGAAGTCCATATAGACAATGTCTACCTCTCTGCTTTCATCAATCCTCTGTCACCTCTTCAAAAAACTCAATCAAGTTGGTGAGACAATTTCCCATGCACAAAGCCACGTTGACTATCCCTAATTCATCCTTTCCTTTGATGTAAATCCTTAAGATCTCCTCCAACAACTTACCCACCACTGCCATTACACTCACCAGTTTACATTTCCCTTGCTTTCCTTTACCACTTTTCTTAAACAATGGCACCACATTAGCTAACCTCCAGTCTTCTGGCATCTTTTGGTCTGTCAATGATTCAAATATCTCAGCAAGGAGTCCAACCATCTCTTCCGTAGCTTCCCACAGAGTTTTGGGAAGCACCTGATCACATGGGAATTTGTCTATCTTCATATGTTTTAACACCTCCTCTTCTGTAATATGAACTCTGTTCAAGGTATTACTGTTTATTTCCCCAGGTACCTTAGTTTCCAAGTCCATCTCCATAGTAAATACTGACACAAAATATTCAATTAGTATCTCACCCATTTAGTGTGGTTCCATGAATATGATTGATCTATTCTGTCCCTAATTGCTCTGTTTCCCTTAATGTACTTGTCAAATCACTTTGGATTCTCCTTAACTCTATTTGCCAAAGCTATCTCATGTCCCATTTTTGCCCTCCTGATTTCCATATATCTCCTCCTACAATGTCCAAAATTGCATACCTGACACAGGAGGCTCCTGCACAACTTGGCTACCTCTTAGACCATCCCTAGTGGTCAACCGTCTAACTGACTGTATCTTTGGTTTTTCTACCTTTCTGAAACTGCCATCCATCACTCTCCCTTGCTGTTGTAAACTCCTCATTGCCTCTAAGAGCTGGTCCAACCGATCAATGTGGTCTGATAGAATTCACAACCAAACACTCTTCCTGCAGACATGTTCTCCAGGAGCTTTCAGATTAGATTCCCTACAGTGTGGAAACAGGCCCTTCGGCTCAACCAATCCACACTGACCCTCCAAAGAGTAACCCACTCAGACCCATTTCCCTCTGACTCATGGGCAATTTAGTATGGCCAATTCACCTGACCTGCACATCTTTGGACTGTGGGAGGAAGACAGAGCACCCAGAGGAAACCCATGCAGACACAGGGAGAATATGCAAACTCCACACAGTCACCCGAGGCTGGAATCGAACCTGGGACCCTGGTGCTGTGAGGCAGCAGTGCTAACCACTGAGCCACCATGCCACCCACATGTTCCTTGATCTCCCACATCTGATAGGAAGGGCCCATCACTATACTAAAAGCTAGTTCTACCCCATTAACGATCTACAGAAATTACCTAAAAGCAAATACAATACACATTGCTCAAAAATGCAGCGTTAGTGCAGTCTTACTGCTCAAAACTTGACACCAATTCTTAATTGTAAAAGTCAATCAAGAGAGCCATCACAGTATAAATAATAGAAAAAAGTACCCTCACCCTACTAACTATTATAGATTTATTAAAAAAAATTAAAATTTAGATGTTTTGTAAGTCTTAAAATCAAACCCTTAGCTGAACAGGCTCAAAAAAACCAAAGGTTAACTCCTCCTTCTGTAATTTATGGCTTTCTTTTTCTAAATCACTGATATCTCTACAGCTGCAGCAGGAGATATTAGACTTCCCTTGTCACTGCTTGTATAAGACTCTGGTGTGGCCGCATCTGGAGTATTGTGTGCAGTTTTGGTCGCCATACTATAGGAAGGATGTGGAGGCATTGGAACGGGTGCAGAGGAGGTTTACCAAGATGTTGCCTGGTATGGTAGAAAGGTCGTATGAGGAAAGATTGAGGCACTTGGGGCTGTTATCATTGGAGAAAAGAAGGTTTAGGGGTGACTTGATAGAGGTGTACAAGATGATTAGGGGTTTAGATAGGGTTGACCATGGGAACCTTTTTCCACGTATGGAGTCAGCTATTACGAGGGGGCATAGCTTTAAATTAAGGGGAAGGTAGGTATAGGACAGATGTTAGGGGTAGATTCTTTACTCAGTGAGTGGTGAGTTCATGGAATGCCCTGCCAGTAGCAGTGGTGTACTCTCCCTCTTTATGGGCATTTAAATGGGCATTGGATAGGCATATGGAAGACAGTGGGCTAGTGTAGGTTGGGCGGGCTGTGGACGGTGCAACATCGAGGGCCGAAGGGCCTGTACTGTGCTGTATTTTTCTATGTTCTATGTTATTTCAGGGAAACCCAATATTCAGAGCTTATATGCAATTTCTCAGTCTGGCACTGTGAAACTACACTTGTTAGCTGCTTCGTAAAAAGCCGATCTCCAAGCCTTATGCAATTCTTCAGTATCTGACCTTGCCACATGGTCACTCTCTTGAAATTCCCTCTTCTTCCTTTCTTTTATAGTATCTTTGCTTTTGGATTTCTTTTTAAAAGTTCCAAAAACAATGCAAAACTTGTAAAAAAACAACAATTACTATCCCAAGGAAATCAACAAATTCAGCTGAGCGCTGAAAAGAAACATCAAAATTTCGGTGTCACTCTGATTCAATAATATATCAACCTCACTGTTCCAAAAGCAAAGTAGTCTTGTACAACTAACACTGTGCATCAGTTGATTTCTCCAAGATATAAAACTTCAGATATATAGTGTCTGACTCACATTTCAACGTTGACACCAAGAAAACTACATAATCCATTGTGATTAATTCATCTTCATGCATTAATGCCGACATGCTCATGCAAGTCTTTCAAAGTTTGCAGTGCATTCTGTTTCTGCTCACTCTGCTCTATTTTTTGCTTAGAATTATGGAGCTGCTTTACATAATTGAAAAGTTTCTAAAGTCCCCAAGTTCTTACACAACAACCACTAACTTCTCAAGAGCAATTATTGACATACAAAACATACTGGCCTAACCAAAGACACCCGATTCCCATGAAAGAATGAAAAAAGTACAATGGAATGTAAGAAAATATGATGCTGTCCAGTTTGATGAGATGGAAGGAAAAGCAGAATATTATTTTGAAAGAGAGATGCTGCAAAATGCTGTGATATAGAGGGATTTGAGTGTCTTTCTACACGAATCACAAAATATGTGTGCCTGTACAGCAAGTGGTTAGGAAACAATGGAAATTTAGCCTTTATTTCAAGGGGAACAGAGTATAAAAGTCAGGAAGTCTTGATACAACTTTATAGGACCTGAATGAAGTTCATTTTTGAAGATTAATAAGGAGAATCAGACTGCTACAGGCTCGCAGTAATTTATCACAAAAGGATACATGTTTCCTTATGCTTTGAGATGATATTGAGGACATTGGGACAAGTCAGTCAATGCCTGATGATACCATTTGTCTTACAGCAGGATTAATGGTGAAGGAAATGAGGATTGACAAGGTCAGAGAGGTATATGTGATCTATATGGACTTCAGTAAGGCATTCAACAAGGTTCCCCATGGGAGATTGATTAGCAAGATTAGATCTCGTGGAATACACGGAGAACCAGCCATTTGGATACAGAACTGGCTCAAACGTAGAAGACAGAGGTTGGTGATGGAGGGTAGTTCTTCAGACTGGAGGCCTGTGACCAGTGGGGTGCCACAAGGATTGGTGCTGGGTCCTCTACTTTTGTCATTTACATAAATGATTTGGATGAGAGCATAAGAGGTACAGTTAGTAAGTTTGTAGATGATACCAAAATTGGAGGTGTAGTGGACAGCAAAGATGGTTACCTCAGATTACAACAGGATCTTGACCAGATGGGCCAATGGGCAGAGAAGTGGCAGATGGAGTTTAATTCAGATAAATGTGAGTTTCTACATTTTGGGAAAGCAAATCTTAGCAGGACTTATACACATAACAGTAAGGTCCTAGGGAGTGTTGCTGAACAAAGAGACCTTGGAGTACAGGTTCATAGCTCCTTGAAAGTGGAGTCGCAGGTAGATAGGATAGTGAAGAAGGCGTTTAGTATGCTTTCCTTTATCAGTCAGAGTATAGAGTACAGGAGTTGGGACACCATGTTGCGGCTTTACAGGACATTGGTTAGGCCACTGTTGTAATATTATGTGCAATTCTGGTCTCCTTCCTATTGGAAAGATGTTGTGAAACTTGAAAGGGTTCAGAACAGATTTACAAGGATGTTGCCAGGGTTGGAGAATTTGAGCTTTGGGAGACGCTGATCGGGCTGGGGCTGTGTTCCCTGAAATGTCGGAGGCTGAGGGGTGACCTTACAGAGATTTACAAAATTATGAGGGGCATGGATAGGATAAATAGACAAAGTCTTTTCCCTGGGGTTGAGGAGTCCAGAACTAGAAGGCATAGGTTTAGGGTGAAAAAGGAAAGATATAAAAGAGACCTAAGGGGCAACCTTTTCACACAGAGGGTGGTACATGTATGAAATGAGCTGCCAGAGGAAGTGGTGGAAGCTGGTACAACGTAACATTTAAAAGGTTGTATGAATAGATGGGTATATGAATAGAAAGGATTTGGAGGGAAATGGGCCTGGTGCTGGCAGGTGGGACTAGATTGAATTGGGATGTCTGGTCGGCATGGACGAGTTGGACCGAAGGGTCTGTTTCTGTGCTATACATCTCTATGACTAAAAATGGAAGTCTTATTATTCATGATATGTATTTGATTAAATAGTGACTTGCTAAATGTTGAAGTGTTGGTTGGCTAACTATCGAGATAAAGCTATATGGGTGGATGGGGTGGGGGCTGTGTAGGAGGTTGGAGGTGGAGAAGAATGTAAGAAAAATGGAGGGCAGATGTCAGGTGGTTAGACTATGAAGTTGTGAAATTCAATACTGACCCCTAAAGACTGCAAAGTATCTAAGTGGGAAATAAGGAGTTTGTGTTGTGTTTTGTTGAAGATTGCAGTAGACCCAGCACTAAATGATAGCCTGAGAGTAAAGTGAGTCATTGGAATGACAAACAACTGGAAGGTTGAAATCATTCCTATAGATAGGACAGAAGTGTTCTGTAATATGGTCACCCAGTCTGTGTTTGGTTTTGTCAATGTAGATGAGTAAAAAGTGAGGTCTGCAGATGCTGGAGATCAGAGCTGAAAATGTGTTGCTGGTTAAAGCGCAGCAGGTCAGGCAGCATCCAAGGAACAAGAAATTCGATGTTTGGGGCAAAAGCCATTCATCATTCCTGATAAATTTTCTGTTCCTTGGATGCTGCTCGACCTGCTGCGCTTTAACCAGCAACACATTTTCAGCTCAATGTAGAGGAGACCACGTTGTGAACAGTGAGTATAGTAGTCAAGAATGTGGAGACTAGGTGGAAAGTGAAGACGGGGGAGCCCTGTGTTTTTTTTTGGAATGGAGGGCAAAAGGTCAGGAAATAGGTCGGACACATATGAGGGTCCCGTCAACCATAGATGGGTTGGATCAAATCCTCAGTTGGGGAGAAAAGAGGTCATTTTGGAGGCACTCCAGTGGAAGGTGGCATCTTTGGAATACATAGGAAGGAGACGAAGGAAATGGGAGAATGGATGGAATTCTTGCAGGAAGTAGTTTAATTAATTTATTAATTCATTTTAATTAATTGAAGAAAAGTTAATAAATCAAAGCTCAGAAACAACTCTTCCAATTTATGCTCCAAATGTCCAACAGAAACTGCCTATACATATGAGTTGACTAATATACATCTGAGAGATGTTCAACAAATAATAAAAACTACAGCAGGCCAAAACTACAGCTGTGCCACCGTGGGCAGCACTGCTGCCTCACAGCGCCAGGGACCTGGGTTCAATTCCCACCTCAGGCGACTGACTGTGTGGAGTTTGCACGTTCTCCCCGTGTCCGCGTGGCTTTCCTCCGGGTGCTCCGGTTTCCTCCCACAGTCCAAAGATGTGCGGGTCAGGTGAATTGGCCATGCTAAATTGCCTGTAGTGTTAGGTAAGGGGTATATATGTAGGGGTATGGGTGGGTTGCGCTTCGACGGGTCGGTGTGGACTTGTTGGGCCGAAGGGCCTGTTTCCATGCTGTATGTAATCTAAAAAAAAAAGATCAATGTTGGATATTTTGTTGTAGGAGGCAAGTTGTTGTTGCCTGTCACTTGGAACCATTAAACATGAAATTCACTGGACATTATCAAATTAAGAAGAAACTCCATGATGCAAATTATGTAATGAGTACTTTGGTCGAGAGAGTGTGTTCTGTTGACATGTTGGAAAGATTATGATAGATATGATTGTCAGAAGAACAGTGTACTTACAGCAATGAAGGAATTGGGGAGTGAAATAGAAACACCAGAACATTAAGGGAATAAATGATAAATTCAAAATTTAGAAGTTTTTTTTTATGAATCACGTTGGAATATACAAAGATACCTGAAAGTTAGATAATATCATGTCATATCTTCCAGAAAACTATTGAGGTGATTTATGAAGGCTATTGCAGAATTAGAAATCAATTTGTGGGAGCAGGCAAGGAAAAATAGTTTTGGCATTTCATAGTTTAGATATGGGGATACATTGTCTATAAAGCAACAACAAAACAGACTCAGTCCAGAGAGATTAGCTCAAATGAGGGAGGAGATTAATTTTATTATGGATAATGACATCATTGAACCAAGCTGCTGTGCTACTCTCTGGTCATTCAGAGGTCAATCCTAAGACTTTTGAGAAATTTAATTTTCAAAGGCAAGTAAGTGATTTTTTTTCAATAGCTCTACTTTGAGATATGCTTCACTGCATGTGCATCCGTCACAGCATACAGAAAGAAGACAAAAGACTGACATATAAATTCATGTATTGGTTCAGCATGTGCAAAGATATTGACCAACTGATAAAATTGTATGATTCATGTAAAACTCATCAACTTCAACAATCAAGAGAATATCTCATTCGAAATTCAAATTGCGTCGGATATATTCCATGTCCAAGGGTACAAGCGGCTGACAGACTCTTTTAATAAGTTCCTTTTTGTGAGACAAAGTAGAGATGCAACCACTACAGCAGCTATTGACACATTAACTTCCATATTCAGTATGTCTAATGTTTCTCAGCAAATAGTGTCTGGCAAAGAACATTAGTGCACTCCTTCCAAGGTGTGCAAGAACTGGAGTCTTCAACACAGTGACCCCCCTCTTCTCATTAGCTTAAATCCAATGGTCTAATTATTAGTAACATGGAAAAATGTTGATTAGGAAGAACTAGCATGCAATTCTGACGAGGAAATCATTAACTAACTTGCTGGAGTTTTATTTTGAAGAAAGGGTCAATGAGGGTAACGCTGTAGATATGGTTTACATAGACTTTTAAAAAACATTCAATTCAGTTCCAGATCCAGACTTTGTAAGAAAAGTTGCAGTTGATTGAAAGGGATTCAAATAGACAATAGCAACAATGAATACAAAATTGGCTGGGTGTTAGGAAACAGAGAGTAATGGTCATTTTCTGGGCTGGTGGAAGATTTGTCATGGCCAGTTTTGAGAAGCTCACTTTTCATGATTCTTACTATTAGAACTTGTTGTACAGGGGACAATTTCAACATTTGTAGATGATATGAAATTTGGAAGCATTGTAAATTGTGAAGAGGCTAGTGAGCAATTCCAAAAGAACACAGACAAGTTGGTAAAGTGGAGAGATATGTGACAGATGAAGTTCAATGCTGAGAAATATGGAGTGATGCATTTTGGTCAGAAAAAAAATGGACAGGTAATGTAAAATATGAGAAACAACAGTTAAAGAGTAGAGGGAGCAGGGTATACATGTGTACATATCATTGAAAATGACAAGACACATGGAGAGCTTAGTTTATATAGCATTTAGTTCCTGGTTTTTATTAATAGAGTCATAAGTTATACAAGGTACTTGTTAGACCTCACTGGAGGTTCTAGGCACTGTTCTATTGGACGCTGTAGTGATTGTAACAAGGTCAGTCAGGTGGACCTCATAGATTATGAGTTTCCTGATTGGGGCTGTTAATCTGGTCCAATCAGGGAACCCTGGCTGACAGCTGGTTCTGAGAGAGCTGCATCAGTGTCAAGGGCTTTGCACATGTTAACAAAAGCTGAAAAATGTGTTGCTGGAAAAGCGCAGCAGGTTAGCAGCATCCAAGGAGCAGGAGAATCGATGTTTCGGGCATAAGCCCTTCTTCAAGAATGATAATAAAAGGTGACTTTGTGATGGGATACTGGCCTCTGTGGAGTTATTTCACGTGGCAACAAGAGAAAACAGGATGCTCCAGAAGAAATTTATTCGTAACAGTTGTCTTAGATTTGGCGGGGGTGTAGTGGGGGGAAGGAGGGGCAAGCATTTCTGATATAATGCCTTTTTTTGGGAAGCTTGACTCATTCGATCTTGCCTTCAAAGACAGGTCCCAGTATATGGAAAGAATGCATTAATGTTTTCCAGGCAAAAGACATTGGGGCAGATGGAAAGCAATGAGTAACTAGGACATAGAACGCAGAACATAGAACTGTACAGCACAGGAATAGACCTTTTGGCCCACGATGCTGTGGCAAACATGATGCCAAATTAAACTAATCTCTTCTGCTTATCCTTGGTAAACATCCCTCCATTCCTTCCATATTCATATGTTTATGTAAAAGTCTCTTAAATACCCCTATTGTATCTGTCTCCACCACCACCATCCCGACAGCACATTATGGACTCCTACCACTCTCTGTATAAAAAAACTTGCCCCTCACATCTCCTTTGAACTTTCCAACTCTCACCTTAAATGCATGCCCCCTAGTTTCCGACATTTGAATTCTAGGAAAACGATTCAATTGTCAACCCTATCTCTGCATCTCATAATTTTATAGACTTCTATCAAGTCTCCCCTCAGCTTCCGTTGCTCCAAAGAAAACAACCTGAGTTTTTCTAGCTTCTCCTTATAGCTCATACTCTCTAATCCTGGCAGCATCCTGGTGAACTCTTCTACACTCTCTACAAAGCTTCCACATCTTTCCTGTAATGAGGTGACCAGAATTGAACACAATACTCTAAGTGTGGCTTAACCAAAGTCTTATAAAGCTGCACATGACATCCTGACTCATGTATTCAATTCCCATACCAAGGAAGACAAGCATGCCATATGCTTCCTACTTGATTGGCCACTTTCAGGCAGCTATGAACTTGAACCCCAAGATCCCTCTGTACATCAATGCTGTTCAGGGTCTTGCCTTTAACTGTATAATTTTCCTTAACATTTGATCTCCCAAAATGCAGCACCTCACACTTACTTGGGTTAACTCTATCTGCCATTTCTCTGCCCATAATCTCCAACTGATCTATATCTCACTGTACCCTTTGACAACCTTCTACATAATCCTCAACTCCATCAATCTTTGTATCATCTGCAAATTTACTAACACACCCATCTACATTTTTATCCAAATCATTTATATATCAGCAGAGATCCCAGTACAGATCCCTGCGGAACACTAGTCATAGACCTCTAGCCAGAAAAACAACCTGCCACCACTACCCTCTGCCTTCTGTGGGCAAACCAATTCTGAATCCACGCAGCCAAGTCACTGTGGATTCCATAATTATTAATCTTCTGGATGAGCCTACCATGAGGGATGTTGTCAAATGTCTTTGACAACATCCACTGTTTTAATCTCATCGATCATCTATGTCACCTCCTTGAAAAATTAAGTATTTGAAAAGACATGACCTGCCCTGTTCAAAACCATGCTGACTGTCCTGAACTGAGCTATACTTTTCCAAATGCATATAAATCCTATCCCTGAGAATTCTCTCCAACAGCTTCCCAACCACCGTTGTGAGACTTAGTGATCTATAGTTTCCTGGGTTATCCTTATTTCCCTTTTTGAATAGAGGAACAATATTAGCTATTTGCCAGTCCTCTGAGATCTCTTCAGTGGTTAATGAGAATACAAAGATCTTGGTCAAAGTCCCAGAAATCTCCTCTCTCACATCTCTTAATAACCTGGATAGATACCATTGGGGTCTGGGGATTTAACTATCTTAATACTTCTCAAGAGACCAAACACCACTTTCTTGATCTCAAAATGCCCTAGTATATCAGCATACACCACACAAATCTCACTATCTTCCACATCCTTCTCCTGGTGAATTCTGATGAAAAATACTCATTTAGGATCTCAACCACATCCTTTGCTTCATTACATAAGGTCCCTCCTTTAAACTTGAGTGGTCCTACCTTGTCCCTAGTTATCCTCTTGTTTTTATTGTATGCATAGAATACCTTGGGATTCTCTTTAATCCTACATGGCCCCTTCTTGCTCTCCTAATTCCCTGCTCGAGTTCTTTCCTGCTTGCTTTATATTCCTCATGGATCCTACCCAATTTCTCCTGATAGTTTGTGGACCTGCATCGTTTTCGGTTATGAGAAGCTTAACTTTCCCTGAGGCATCTGATACTATAATCTTTTAAGAGTTGATGGATTTAGTAAGGAATATTACAACCCCATGCCTCCTCTAATTCTGAGATGCTATTGGTTTTATTCAGCTGTTTGAGAACCAAGGGAATCCATTTTTGGGATTTTTGCTAAGGTTAAGGCAACTGGTAGAGGCATGTGACTTTAGTTTAACCCTTAACGAGATGCTGAGAGACTGGTATGTGGGATTAATGATGTAACCATGAAAAAGTGCCTCATAGCTGGAGCCCAGGCACTACAACTGGCTTTGTCATTAGAAAATGCAGCAAGTGGGGTTTGTGAGTTACAAGGCATTCCTGATGGAAATGGACACCCTCACCAGCCTGACTCAGCTTGGGACACACCACTTGAATGAAGCCAATTGTATATTTCCTGAACATATTCTAAACAGAGGACTTGAGGTTAGCCCACAGCAAAATCCCAAAACAAAACTAAGGCTTGGCCAAATGGTTAAGATTTTCTTCAGGATCTGGGCCAGCAAGCCATTGTAGGTGCTGCTGTTATGCGGAATTGAGATATAAAGTTAAAATCACACAACACCCCCCAGGTTATGGTCCAACAGGTTTAATTGGAAGCACACTTGCTTTCGGGGCGACGTTCCTTCATCAGGTGATAGTAGAGGGCTTAAACCTGACACACAGAATTTATAACAAAAATTTACAGTGTGATGTAACTGAAATTATACATTGAAAAATTGATTGTCTATTAAGCCTTTCATCTGTTAGACTACAGTGATAGTTTCACTTCTTTCATGTGTAAATCACAAAACTTTTTTTTTAAAAAGTTGCATTCTCGGGTTAGCTGTTAACAATGGTGATAGCTAGACAATATGCTGAAGGTGTTGGCCCCCTGTGTTCTCTGTCTATGCGATGTTTAGATTGATTCTAATCTAAAAAGTGAGATAACGGAGTTTTACATAAATTCATGCAGTTCTTGAGCTCAGAGTTCTACATGAATGCATGCAGTTTTTGAGCAAAGTGCAATGTAACCCTGCAAGTACAAATTCACCCCACATGTGGGTCTTTGTCTGTCTGTGTGTGTCTGTCTGTCTGGGGTGGGGGTTGTGAGTGTGAGAAAGTGTGTGTGTGTGTGTGTGTGTGTAGTGAGTGCAGAGTGTCTTAAGTCTATGAGGGGGTGCATGTGTGAGTGTGGGAATGTGTGTGTCTGTAAGGGTGTGTGTGGGTGTCTGTGTGCGCGTCTGTGTGTATGTGTGTCCATGTGTATGTGTGTATAGGAGTGCCTGTGTGTGTGTGTGTGTGTGTGTGTGTGTGTGTGTGTGTGTGTGTGTGTGTGTGTGTGTGTAGTGCAATGGTGGTCACATGTAATGTGATATGAACCCAAGGTCCTGGTTGAGGCCCTCCCTATGGGTACCAAACTTAGCTATCAGCCTCTGCTCGACCACTTCTTCTCTGCTGCCTGTCCAGAAGTCCACCTTGGAGGATGGTCACCTGGACCACTTCAGTTATGTCACATTGTAAATTTTTGCTATAAATTCTGTGTTAGGATTGAGCCCTCCACAATCACGACTTGCTATTAACTGGAAAGTTCAATAAAGAGCACTTGGAGGACTTGGACATAGTGCATAAAAGTTTCTCCAGGGACTTCACGTATCTTATCAGAAAAATCCATATACCAGGCACCCCAAGTGAACTGTCTGGGTTATGGAGTTTACAAGACTGGATTACACCTCTTGGAAGATAAAATGAGAGCAATCAAAGGACCAAGTGCCAAATGCAGATGCCTTGAACTGCCTCCCATTTGCAGATACACAATATTTGGTGCTTCCCCTGGAAAAGTCTGTTCTAATTTTAAACTTTCTGGACAGTCTTCCAATCACCACTGACAACATTTGACTGTGGTCACAAAAAAATCAATTTTGGCCAGAAACTGCTGGGTGTCCCCCTAAGGTTAGCATTGAAGAAACCTCAAAGCTCAAGATGGATGCAGCCTTCAAACCATTGTTTCCTGAAGAAGTGGAGAAAACTCTTCCATGATGCTCTAGGCACAAGAGACAGGCTATGGTCCAGTACACATTGCCCATATCCAAGTCAGAGTTGGAGGGACTGGACCTGGGGCAAAAATGTCCCAGGAGAAAGAAAATAAAATAGGCCAACACTCCACTTGGTGGGGGGTGGGGGTAGGTTGTAGTGACTGGAAGGAGTGTCAGTTGAATCTAATTGACTATGACATCCTTGATTGGGGTTGTTAATCTGGGTCAATCAAGGAGCAATAGCTGACTGACATAAACAGGAGATTTCCCCAGTGGAGGGCTCTTTTTATGGGAGTCCTCCTCCTTTTTCTCAGGGATCTGGGGTAGAGAGTGCTGCAGGCAGCAGGCAGCAGGCATCTGCAATTGCAGATTGCGGTGGTTCATAGACTCCCAGCCCAATTGCTTGTTCTGTGGTGCTGAGGAGTCTGTGGACCATGTATATATTGGATATGGGTGCTTACACTCCCTTTCGGATTTTCTTAAAAACCTTCTTCTCTGTTTTTTGTTGCACTTCATCCCATGCTCCTGATCTTTGGCCACCCACTGCAGAGGAGACAGGGTAGGTCAGAGGACCTCCTCATGAGTCTGCTCCTGGGCCTGGCCAAATGGTCCATAAACAGGTCCAGGCAGCGAGCTGTGGTGGGGGTCGTTAGGGCTGATTGCCTGCCTCTCTTCCGTGGTTATGTGGGTGTCTCTGGAAAAGGAGCAGGCGGTCTCCACCAATGCTCTTGAGATTTTCAGGGAAAGGTGGGCACCGCAGGGAGTGGAGTGTATTATTTCCCCTCCAACTCTATTTTGAATTAACCCCTGCCCTCCCCTTCACTGCTTGATCACATAACATTGCCCTCTGAGAAGGGCACTGCTTGTCACTGGCCACTCGAGTGTTTCCTTTCTTCCTGGTGGTGGAATATAAATAAAAATTTACACACTTGTTGCTTGTTATTGTGGCTGACACCTGCATATACACAACATGGGTGCTGGGGAAAAATAAAAGAGGAATCTCAGACGTTCTGTTCATGCTGACAAAAAATAAAAAAATAAATAAAATAAATAGGAGCGTCAGAGGTTCTGTTCTGTCTGAGGGCTGGCTCTGAGGAAGCTGGATCAGTAAGAAAAAAATAAATAAACAAGAGATTCAGAGAACCTCCTCATTCTACGGACTGGATCTGAGCCTGCTGGTCAGACCCCATGTACTGTGCACGCATAAATAAAGGGTAACTTGGCAACTGGCCACTGTGTACAGGTCGTTCTGCTATAACGCACATTTCATTAACGCCATTACTGTAATGTGATTGACAAATTGGAGATACTGTTTCTAAAGCATGAACTTTTAAAATGTGTATTGGCTGTAATGTGATTGCATCACCAACACTTTAAGCGCTGCTTCCAAAGCATGATTTTTCTATAATGTGGTGTTGCAAAAGAACGAACCCATTGCGTTATAGAAGAACTACCTGTACACAGAACATAGAAAGATACAGCGCAGTACGGGCCCTTCGGCCCTCGATGTTGCGCCGACCGAATCCTACCTAACCTACACTAGCCCAATAACTTCCAAATGCCTATCCAATGCCCGCTTAAATGACCATAAAGAAGGAGAGTTCACCACTGCTACTGGCAGGGCATTCCATGAACTCACAACCCGCTGTGTAAAGAATCTACCCCTAACATCTGTCCTATACCTACCACCCCTTAATTTAAAGCTGTGTCCCCTAGTAACACCTGACTCCATTAGCGGTAAAAGGTTCTCAGTGTCGACCCTATCTAAACCCCTAATCATCTTATACACCTCTATCAAATCTCCCCTAAACCTTCTCTTCTCCAATGAGAACAGCCCCAAGTGCCTCAGCCTTTCCTCATAAGATTTTCCTACCATTCCAGGCAACATCCTGGTAAACCTCCTCTGCACTCGTTCCAATGCCTCCACATCCTTCCTATAGTATGGCGACCAAAACTGCACACAATACTCCAGATGAGGCCGCACCAGAGTCTTATACAACTGCAACATGACCTCAGGACTCCGGAACTCAATTCCTCTACCAATAAAGCCCAGTACACCATATGCTTTCCTCACAGCACTATTTACCTGGGTGGCAACTTTCAGAGATCTGTGTACATGGACACCAAGATCCCTCTGCTCATCCACACTACCAAGTAGCCTACCATTAGCCCAGTAATCCATCTTCTTGTTACTCCTACCAAAGTGAATGACTTCACACTTAGCTACATTGAATTCCATTTGCCACATTTCTGCCCAGCTCTGCAACTTATCTATATCCCGCTGTAACCTACCACTTCCTTCCTCACTATCCACAACTCCACCGACTTTTGTGTCATCCGCAAACTTGCTTACCCAGCTTTCAAGCCCTTCCTCTAGATCATTTATAAAGATAACAAAAAGCAATGGTCCCAAAACAGATCCTTGTGGTACACCGCTAGTAACTGCACTCCAAGATGAACATAATCCATCAACTACTACCCTCTGTCTCCTTCCAGCCAGCCAATTCCTAATCCAAACCTCTAATGTATCCTCAATGCCATACCTCCGTAGTTTTAGCATTAGCCTACCATGGGGAACCTTATCGAACGCCTTACTAAAATCCATATACACAACATCTACTGCTTTACCCTCGTCCACTTCCTTAGTCACCTTCTCAAAGAACTCAATAAGGTTTGTGAGGCACGACCTGCCCTTCACAAAACCATGCTGGCTATCCTTGATCACGTTATTCCTATCCAGATGTTCATAAATCTTATCCCTTACCATTCTCTCTAAGACTTTGCCCACCACTGAAGTCAGACTCACTGGCCTATAGTTACTAGGGCTATCCCTACTCCCTTTCTTGAACAAGGGGACCACATTCGCTATCCTCCAGTCCTCTGGTACTATTCCCGTTGACAATGACGACATAAAAATCCAGGCCAATGGCTCTGCTATCTCCTCTCTAGCTTCCCATAGGATCCTAGGGTAAATGCCATCAGGCCCAGGAGACTTATCTATTTTCATCCTCTCCAATATTCCCAGAACCTCTTCCCTGCATATTTCAAGGCCATCCATTCTAATCATTTGTGACTCCATATTCACATCAGCAACAGTGTCCTGTTCCTGAGTGAATACTGATGAAAAGTATTGATTTAGTGTCTCTCCAATCTCCTCTGCCTCCACACACAACTTCCCACTACTATCCTTGACTGGACCGATACCTACTCTAGTCATCCTTTTATTCCTGACATACCTATAGAAAGCCTTTGGGTTTTCCCTAATCCTACCAGCTAAACACTTTTCATGTCCCCTTCTCGCTTCTCTTAGCTCTCTCTTTAGATCCTTCCTGGCTACCTTATAACTCTCTATCGCCCCAACTGAACCTTCACACCTCATCTTTACATATGCCGCCTTCTTCCCTTTCACAAGGGATTCCAATTCCTTACTAAACCACGGCTGCCTCACAAGGCCCTTTACACCATGCCTGACTGGTACATACTTATTGAGGACACGTAGTAGCTGCTCCTTGAACAATCCCCACATCTCATTAGTGTTCTTCTCTTGAAGCCTGTTTTTCCAATCCACACATCCTAAGTCATGCCTCACTGCATCATAATTTCCCTGCCCCCAGCTATAACTCTTGCCCTGCGGCGCACACTTATCCCTCTCCATCACTTGTAGTTATTTCAAGTTACATAAGGGAAAGTCTGTCATCAGGAGCACACTAAAGATATTGTCAATGACTATGGGAGCTGGCAGACATGTTGAATAGTTACTTTGCTTCAGTATTTACGATAGAAAAGGAGGACAGCTTGCCAGAATCTCAAGGAAATTAATAGTGGATCAGGAGCAGGGACTGAATAAAATTAATGTAATTAAAACATTGGTAACGAGGAAATCAGCGAAATTAAGGAGTGACAGATCCCCGAGACCTGACATTATCCATCTGAGGGTGTTAAAGGAAATAAGGGAGCACATTGTCGATGTCCTAAACATAACTTTTGGGAGTTCCCTAGATACAGGAGTTATCTGTTCAAATCAATTCTGGTCTCCTTCCTATCAGAAGCATGTTGTGAAACTTGAAAGAGATCAGAAAAGATTTACAAAGATGTTGCCAGGCTTGGAGGATATAGGGAGAGGTTGAATAGCCTGGAACTGTTTTCCCTGGAGCATCAGAGGCTGGGGGTTGGTCTTCTAGAGGTTGATAAAATCATGAGGGGCATGGATAGGGTAAATACACAAAGTCTGTGTATTTACCCTGTGGTGGGGGAGTCCAGAACTAGAGGGCATAGGTTTAGAGTGAGAGGGGAAAGATATAAAAGAGTAACTTTTTCACCAGAGGGTGGTACGTGTATGGGATGAGCTGCCAGAGGAAGTAGTGGAGGCTAGTACAATTGCAACATTTAAAAGGCATTTGGATGGGTATATGAATAGGAAGGGTTGGGAGGGATATGGGCCAGGTGCTGGAAGGTGCGACTAGATTGGGTTGGGATATCTGGTCGGCATGGATGGGTTGGATCGAAGGGTCTGTTTCCATGCTGTACCTCTCTATGATTCTATGATTCTACTGAAGACACAAAGTTAGGCAACATTGTCAAAACTGTATATGATAGTATAAATTACAAAGAGATATTGGCAGACTAAGTGAATGGCTAAACTGTGACAGATGGAGTTCATTGTATGCAAGGTTGAGATTATTCATTTTGGAGCAAAAAAAATGACAGATCAGGATACTTTCTAAATGGTATGCGGTTAAATACAATGGTTGTCCAAAGAGACTTAAGGGTTCAGGGTCATAGATCTTTAAAATGTCACAAACAGGTGCAGAAAATAACCAAGAAAGTAAATAGAATGCTGGCTTTTATATTTAGAGGATTGGAGTACAAGGACACAGGTTATACCCTGGTTAGGTCCCACTTGGAGTCTGTGAGCAGATTTGGGCACCACATCTGATGAAGGAAGTATTGGCTTTGAAGAGAATACAGCATAGGTTTGCAAGCATGATACCAGCACTTCAAGGGTTCAGTTATGAAGAGAGATTATACAATTTATACAAATTTCTCCAGAATTTAGCAGGTAAAGAGGTAATCTGAACTCAAGAAATTAACAGGAAAGAACAGAGTAGATATACTATTTCCACTAGTTGCGGACTTTATAACTAAGAGACAGGGCTAGATAATTCAGATGGGATACTAGGAAGCACTTCTATACCTAAAGGGTGATACAGGTTTTGAAATCTCTTCCACACACAGCAATGGATTCTTGATCAGTTGTTAATTTCAAATCTGAGATATATTTTTTTTTGTAAAGCAAAGGTATTAAGGAATATAGGCAGGTATATGGAATTAGGCCACACATCAACCATATCTCATTGATTGACAGCACAGAGTCAATGGGCTGAATGGTCCAATCCTGTTCCAATGTTCCTATGCTGAGTTTCTCTCTCTGCCCCCCCCTCTCTCTCTCTCTCCCCCTGTGGTCTTTATTGCAGTTTTTGGGATGGTAATGTTGTTGATGTTGTACTGTAGGCCCTCAAATGGTCCATGGGAATTAGAGGAACAAACATGTGGGGAAATTGGGAAGACTTGCAGGAGCAATAGGATTGTCATAGTAGGGGATTTTAATTTTCCTAACAATAGACAGGGACTGCCAGGGTGTTAAGGACGTAATTGGGGTGGAATTTGTTAAGTGTGTTCAGGAAAGTTTTCTCAAGCTGTATATAGAGGGTCCTACTCAGGAAAGGGCAAAATGCGACCTAATCTTGAGAAATAGGGCAGGACAGGTAGCTGAGGTGACAGTGGGGAAGAACTTTGGGACCAGTGACCAAGTTCTGTTAATTTTAAAAAATAATTATGGAGAGGGATAAAACTGGTCCACAAGTTCAAATTCTAAATTGGGGCAAGGCAAACTTTGATGGAACTAGACAGGAGCTTGCAGGGGTTGACTGATGTAGTTTGTTTGCAGGCAAAGAGACCTCCGGCAAATGGGATGCCTTTAAAAGCATGATAGCTAGAGTTCAAGGTTTGTGTGTTCCTGTGAGGGTAAAGGGTAAGGTTGGCAAGAGTAGAGAACCCTGGATGAAAAGGGATATTGAGACTTTGACCAGAAAAAAAGAATGAGGCATGGCTCAGATAAGGCAGCCGAGATCAAGGGAATCCTAGGAGTTACATAGGGGATACAGGAGTTCACTGAAGAAGGAAATCAGGAGCATGAAAAGGGGGCATGAGACAGACTTGGCTGAGAAGATCACGGTGAATCCAAAGAGATTCTTTAAGTATAGTAAAGGAGAAAGAATAACTGGAGAGAGAATATGACCCCTCAAGGTCCAAAGTGAACATGTGTGTGTGGAACCACAGGAGATAGACAAGATCCTCAATGAGTACTTCTCCTCTGTGTTTACCATGTAGAAAGACATGAAGACTTCGGAACTTGGTGGAAGCTTGCGGTGATATCTTGGGGACAGTCCATATCACAGGTGTTGGATGAATTAGGATGTATGAAGGTGGATAAATCACCTGGTACTGACCAGATATATCCAAGAATCCTGTAAGAGGCTAGAGAAGAAGTTGTGGGGGCCCTGGTTGATATATTTGCATTACCACTAGCCAAAGTTAATGTCCCAAAAGACTGGAAGATGCTGCCTGGCCTGGAGGGCAGGTCTTACGAAGAAAATGTGAGGGAGCTGGGACTTTTCTCATAGGAGTGAAGAAGGATGAGAGGTGACTTGATAGAGGTGCACAAGATGATGAGAGGCATAAATAAAATGGATAGCTAGAGACTTTTTCCTAGGGTGGAAATGGCTATCACAAAGGGATATAATTTTAAGGTGATTGGAGGAAGTTTTAGGGGAGATGTCAGAGGTAGGTTCTTTACATAGAGAGTGGTGGGTGTGTGGAATGCACTGCCAATGGTGGTAGTAGAGTCAGATACAACAGGGATATTTAAGCCACATTTGGATAGGCAGTGGATGATAGTACAATGAAGGGTATGGAGGTTAGTTTGATCTTAGATTAGGATAAAAGATCGGCATAACATTGAGGGCCAAAGGGCCTGTATTGTGCTGTACTGTTCCATGTTCTATGTTCTGTTAACAATATTTAAAAGGCATTTGGACAATTACATAGATAGGAAAGGTTTAGAAGGATTTCGGCCACGTGCAGGGAAATAGGGTTGGCATGGATGGACATTTTGTTCGGTATGGACTATTTGTGCCAAAGGACTTGTCTGTGTGCTGTAGGACTCTATGACTCTATAACTCTATGTTAATAAGATAAGCAAATACCCTTCTGTGACAAGTAAGTGAATAAGTTGAAACACCACTGAATCTTGTTTGCATGATTCAGTCACTTTGAAATTCAGGCATTTCTTACAGTTTACTTGCCTGTGAATAACTCCATTGGCAAGGATTTCTGAAGGCTTGGCACCCATCATGAAACTAGTAGTTGCAATTCTTTGTTTTCTTCTAACTTATCACCTAACTATGTCTGGTAATGTGTATGAGGGTTCTAGTTAACATAGTGTTTTTTAAATCATTACAGTGCGGAAAGATGGTATTTGGTCCATTGAGGCTTGCATTATACCACCCAAACCTGCCCCCCCCCCCACCTACATTTAGCATGACTAATCCACCTAGCTTGCACAAACCTGGACACTACAGAGTGATTTAGGATGGCCAACCCACTAACTAGACTTTGGGAGGAAACTGGAGCACCTGGTAGAAATCGACAGACACAGGGAGAATTTGCAAACTTCATACAGACAGTTGTTCAAGGCTGGAATAAAACCCCTATCCCTGGTACTGTGAGGCAGCAATGCTGACCATTGAGCCATCCAGTTTGGGCTTAGATCACAGATATTAGGTAGGTTACCTTGTTGTTCATCCATGTTATGCTCATTATGTTATTAATAATAAATTGTTAATTTCTGTTTGTTATAAACGTAATATTTGTTATCTGTGAAAATTTGGTTAGGAGCAAATAAGTGTTCTTGAGGGTCATTGAATGGTTTAATTTTATTGTGATGTGAATCCAAAGATAGGGAAGTTTATTTGGTTTAGTTTGCTGTCCCCACATTGTAATATTTTGGTCAGTTTCGTATTTTCAAGGCATTACGTAAATATAAATTGTTCTTGCCAATTGCTGAAACCATAACTGCAACCTGAATGTAAGGTAAGAACTGCATTGCCTACCACTGTCTTGCTGATTTTGCCTCTTAACGTTTGTGCGTTTACTTCCTCCAAGGTATAAGGAACATCTTACAATATGAAGTCCACTGCTGAATGGATGAGGTCACTGAGTCCCTGAACGCAGAAACAGCTTCATCTCATTTCCTTTTGCTAGTGACAAGTTGATGGAGTGAACATAAGGGTTCACTCAGATTGAAATTTGATCATGGTGCAGAGTGCCTCACTTGCATCAAATCTACTATTTTCCTGAGTAAAATGAGATTTCACTTGCTCAACAGTCAGCTGTTGTGTCACCATGGGCAGGTCTTTGCTCATTATCTTGAGAGCAATTATATTTCATTCATTGTCATTTATTTCTTAACAATCCTTTGTGTCTATTGCACCTAGAATGGAGAGTGAAAGGATGTTAATGGTGACAAAGGTGACTTCTAATGTCAGACCATTACCCATTTACTTGTTGTGTGATGTCTCTTTGGAATGAACTCTTCTCTGAAAGAGATGTGGCTGGAGACTTTTTAAAATGTTGCTTTGTTTAAACCTCAGTGGAAGTGAATGACTGACTTATATTGTTGTTAGACTAGTAATCCAAAGGTCCAGGTAGTGTCCTGAGGGACCAGGTTTGAATCCCACCATGGCAGATATGATGAGTCATAAGTCAAATTGTCACCATGAAACAACTTTCTTAAAAATCCATCTGGTTCACTAATATCCTTTAGGGAAGGAAACCATCACACTATACAACTCCACACCCACAGCAAAATGGTTAGCTCTTAATTGCTATCTGATAATGGCCTAGCAAGTGATTCAGTGTCATTTCTACAAAGCCTGCAGAAGAGAATGAAATCTGATGGGCAACCTGACTTTGACAATAGCAAACACATCCCTGTTTATGCTGCAAAGTTCTTCTTACTAACATGTGGAGACTTTTGCCAAAATCAGAAGAGTCTCATCAAGCAATAGCCTGAAACAGCCATACTCACAGAAACTCAACATCAGACAATGTCTCAGAAACCCCTATCACTATCCCTGGATATGTCTTGTCCTGCCAGCAGTTCAAATAGAAGAAAGTGAGGACTGCAGATGCTGGAGACCAGAGTTGAAAAGTGGTGCTGGAAAAACACAGCAGGCCAGGTAGCATCCGAGGAGCAGGAGAATCAATGTTTCGGGCATAAGCCCTTCTTCAGGAATAAGGCTGGTGTGCCAAGCGGGCTGAGATAAAAGGTAGAGGGGAGGGAATTTGAGGGAGGGGTGCTGGAAGTACGATAGGTGGAAGGAAGTGAAGATGAGGGTGATAGGCCGGAGAGGGGGTGGGGGCGGAGAGGTCGGGAAGAAGATTGCAGGTCAAGAGGGCGGTGATGAATTGGGACTGAGATAAGGTGGGGGGAGGGGAAATGAGGAAGCTGGAGAAATCTACATTCATCTCGTGTGGTTGGAGGGTTCCAGGCATCGTGTGGCCAGGGTCTGGCGATGGAGGACGCCAAAGACCTGTATGTCCTTGGCAGAGTGGAAGGGGGAGTTAAACTGTTCAGCCATGGGGCGATTGGGTTGGTTGGTGCAGATGTCCCAGAAGTGTTCCCTGAAACGTTCCGCAAATAGGCGGCCTGTCTCCCCAATGTAGAGGAGACCACATTGGGTGTGGCGGATACAATAAATGATGTGTGTGGAGGTGCAGCTGAATTTGCAATGGATATGGAAGGATAGCCAGCAGTTCAAGCCCAGTAGAGGTGGTGGCACGGTGATGTACAGTCAGTAGGGAGTTGACCTGGGAGTCCTCAACATTGATTTTGGGTCTCATGGCATTGAGTTTAACATAAGCAAGGTAACTTCCTGTCGCCACTACCCCCCTCCCTTCACTTCCCCCCCCCCCCCCCCCCCAAAATGATGAATCAATGCTCCACCATGTTGAATATCGCTTAGCAGAAGCACTGAATGAACGGCAATATGTTGTTAAGAAAGTATATGGTGTTTTGGCTTTCATTAACAGGGGGATTGGGATTGAGTTTAAGAACCGCAAGGTTTTGCTACAGTTCTACAAGTCCCTGGTGAGACCACAGTTGGAATATTGTGTCCAGTTCTGGTCGCCCTACTATGGGAAAAATACAGAGGATTTGGAGGGGGTGCAAAGAAGGTTTACCAGGATGCTGCCTGGACTGGAGGGTTTGCCTTATGAAGAAAAGATGAAAAAGCTCAGACTTTTCTCTCTGGAGAGAAGGAGGAAGAGAGGAGACCTGATCGAGGTATACAAGATAATGAGTGGAATAGATAGAGTCAATAGCTAGAGACTTCTCCCCAGGGCAGGATTGACTGGTACAAGGAGTCATAGTTTGAAGATAATAGGAGCAAGCAATAAAGGAGATGTCAGAGGTAGGTTCTTTATGCAGAGAGTTGTGAATGCATGGAGTGCGTTGCCAGCAGTGTGGAGGAAACAGAGTCATTAGGGACATTTAAGCGACTGCTTGTACATGCACATGGATAACAGTGAGTTGAAGGGTGCATAGGCTAAGTAATTATGTTTTACATTAGGATTAAACCTCAGCACAATATTGTGGGCCAAAGGGCCTATTCTGTGCTGTACTTTTCTATGTTCTATATTGCTGAAAATTTGGGCATGAGCCCTCCTTCAGGATTCCTGAAGAAGGGCTCATGCCCAAAATGTCGATTCTCCTGCTCCTTGGATGCTGCCTGACCTGCTGTGCTTTTCCAGCAACACATTTTCAGCTCTGATCTCCAGCATCTGCAGTCCTCACTTTCTCCTATGTTCTATATTTCCAAGTCAGGATAGGGAGTGGCTTGGATGGAACTTACAGATGGTGGTGTTCTCATGTATCTGCTGTTTTGTACTTCTAGATGGAAGTGGTCATGGATTTGTAGTTGTTGTTGAAGGAGCGTTGATGAGTTGTGTGCCATGCTTCTTGTTTAGTGCAGAATTATTTGCAAAATATTTAATTTGGCAAGTTGTGCTTCCATGAGGATGCATATCAGCCTAATGTATTACAAAATGATTGTGTTTGGAAGGTCCATGTGCCTTCAGTTTATTGTGACCTTAATTCCCTACTTTGATCCCTTCATCTGATCACCTGATGAAGGAGTGTCGCTCCGAAAGCTAGTGCTTCCAATTAAATCTGTTGGACTATAACCTGGTGTTGTGTGATTTTTAACTTTGTACACCCCAGTCCAACACCAGCATCTCCAAATCTTGATCCCGTCAGACGTTCATCTCTGGCAATGTGTGCTCACCTGCCTCACTTCCCTCTGCTCAGTACAGTTGCCTGTTGACATCACTTCTTATTGGATCATTGAATGGAAACAATGGAGCAATTAGCAAGGCCAAAAATAGTAATGTTAAGATAAATCTTCATTCTTATCAGCAAGGTCCTTCTCAAATCCTATGAATAAATTATAGTGATTTGCCTTTCTCTCACACTTTCAGTTAATCTTTCCTCTTTCCTCACTCCAATCCAATCAAGGTGATCAGTTCCTTTTCTGTTTACTTAATCTGATTTTCTTTCCCCTTGTCATAAAACAATGAGTGTTGCTGAGAGATGGTTCAATAAACTGCAAGACAGACTCTTTCCTCGCATCTTGAATATCTAACTTCAAATCTCAATTGGAATCTGTTTGTGGTTAATTATTATAGCTGTAGTAGAAAGGATTTGTCTTTAAACACTATAAAAGAGTCTAATCAGTTTCACTTAAGGAGACTGCATCCTCCGCCATACACCCTCAGAGCTTGTCGTCACTTGTATTCATCAGAATACCACAGGTAAAATTTTCTCTGATATTGCTATGATTTCGTCTGTACAGTGCATTTGTTGTTGCGCAAACTGGTTGTTCAGAATTAATTTATAGCAGAAATGTGAAATCTCATAAAATGTTAAATGCAGTAATTTCTTTTCTGTTTGTCCAGTTCTCATCATTGTAAATGCAAAGTCCTGGAGCTGGAGTGTACAATTGTCAAACATTCTATTACACGGTTGGCATTAGATTAGCAGGGAAGTGGGTGTAACTACTGTCCTCAGTATCCCCACAATGGGGACCAAAATATTTGTTCAAAGTTACAAAACCTTTAAAACTATCTAGAAGGACAAAGGCAGCAGATACTTGAAAGTATCATTGATACTTGAAAGTATCATGTAACTTGAAAGTTACATTGGGTTACATTGCTTAAATAGGCCATTCCGCCCAAACAGTCCATGCCAATGATTATGCTCCATTCCAACCTCCTCCTACCTCACTCCTGCCTTGTGCTTTGTAGATGCTGGCCTTTGGAGTCAGGAGTTACATTACACAACAGCATTGAACTGCTCTGATAGCCATCATATTTAAATGGCTAGGCCAACAATTAGAATTTGTCTTTCTCCCACTAACTCTAGATCCCCATTAATCCTCCCACATTTGCTTCCGTAAAAGCGTTTTGGAAGTCTTGTGCACCATACCCACTAAATTCCCAGTAAGAATATTCACTGTATTCCACAAAACATTTATAGTCACTACCCTGGGCCACATCCACTGATTTACCTGTAACATCCACTGTATTCCCATAACAACATTCACTGTACTCACCTAAAAAGTTTTCTCCATACTAAAAATACAAGGATCTTATCAAATATATATCTGCATCTGAAAACACTGAACTATGGTTTCTTGTCTTCTTGCTGTTTCTCCCATCTATTTTGTTCATTCATGGGCTGTGGGCATTGCTATCTGGCCAGTATTTATTGCCTGTTTCGAGTTGATCTTGTGAAGGTGGTGACGAACTGCTTTCTTGAACCACTACAGTCCATGTGTTGTACGTATTTCCACAATGCGGTTAGGGATGGAATTCCAGGAATTTGACCTAGTCATGGTGAAATTAATGACAATATATTGCAAAGTAGGATGGTGAGTGGCTTGGAGGTAAACTTGGTGGCATTTTCAAGTATCTGCTGCCTTGGTCCTTCTAGATAGTTTTAAAGGTTTTGTCTGAGGATGTTTGGTAAATTTATGCAGTGCATCTTGTAGATCATACACACAGCTGTTACTAAGCATTGGTAATGGAGGAAGTGGGTATTTGTTAATACGGTGCCAATCAAGCTGACTGCTTTGTCTTGGATGGTGTCAAGCTTTGTGAGTATTGTTGGAACTGCATCAATCAAGGCAAGAGCGGAATATTCCATCACAATCCTTCCTTATACCTTGTAGATTGTCTACAAGATTTGGGGAGTCAGGAGTTGTATTATTTGCCACAGTCTTCCTAACCTTTGACCAGTTCTTGTGGTCATTGTGTTTATTTGGTGTATCCAGTTGGGCTTCTTAATGGTAACCCCAGGATGTTGATAGTGGAGGATTCGATGATGGTAAAGCCATTGAACGTCAAGGGGTGGTGATTAGATTATCGCTTACTGGAAATGGCTCAGAGCCTGTTGCCCAAATAATATTTGTCACTTGTCAGCCCTTGCCACTTGTCATCTGTTTATTGTCCAGTCTTGTATCATTTGAACATTGACTACTTCAGTAGTCTGAAGAGTCATGAACAGTTCTGAACATTGTGCAATCATTGGTGAATATCCCCATTTCTGAGCGTATGACAGAGAGAAGGTCATTGATTAAGCAGCTGAAGATGGTTTGGCCTAGGGTGCTACCCTGAAGAACTCCTGCAGAAATGTCCTAGAGATGAGCCGACTGACCCCCAATAATCGCAACTAACTTCTTGTGTGCCAGGTATGACTCCAATCAGTGGAGAGTTTACCCCCAGTACCCAGCTTTAATTAGATTAGATTACTTACAGTGTGGAAACAGGCCATTCGGCCCAACAAGTCCACACTGACCCACCGAAGCGCAACCCACCCAGACCCATTCCCAACATTTACCCCTTCACCTAACACTACGGGCAATTTAGCATAGCCAATTCACCTAACCTGCACATTTTTGAACTGTGGGAGGAAACCGGAGCACCCAGAGGTAACCCACGCAGACACGGGAAAGAATGTGCAAACTTCACACAGACAGTCGCCTGAGGCGGGAATTGAACCCGAGTCTCTGGTGCTGTGAGGCAGCAGTGCTAACCACTGAGCCACTGTGCCGCCCACTGAGCCACTGTGAGAATTTCTTGATGCCACACTCAGCTGAATGCTGCTTTGATATCAAAGATTGTGACTCTCATCTCTATTAAGATACTTAGATTGACCATATGATATTTATATTGTTAATTATCAAATCATTTTGAACTAGTTTAGAATTTACCTTTTCTTGACAATCAATCTTTTCTATTGGCTAAATATCCCCATCATTTTCTGTTTAATAATTCCTAACTCACAACTCTCTCCAACTCGCTACTGCCTCCAGCTCACTCCTGTCTACAGCTCACTATCTCTCTAACTCATGACTCCTGACAAGACAGTATTCTCTCCAACTTGATAGACTCTCCATCTTGCTACTCTCTGCAACTAACTACTCTCTCCAGCTCACTGTTCTCTCCAACTTACTACTCTGTCCAGTTTACTAAACTCTCTAGCTTACTATGCTCATCAATCATTACCCTCTCCAACTCACTATCCTCTCCAACTTGCTGCTCGCTCCAGCTAACAGCTCTCTCCAACACCCTACGCTAAATATCCCTATCAATTTTTGTTTAATCATTCCTAACTCACAATTGTGTCCAACTACTCTCTCCAGCTCACTGTCTCTCTAACTCATGACCCCTTACAATACAATACCCTCTCCAACTTGATAGATTCTCCATCTTGATACTCTTTTCAGCGCACTATCCTCTCCAGCTCACTAATCTCTCCAGTTTACTAATCTCTCTAGCTACTACTTTCATCAATCATTACCCTCTCCAACTCATTACCCTCTCCAACTTGCTGCTCTCTCCAGCTCACAACTTTCTCCAACTCACTACTCTCTCCAAATTGCTACCCTTTCCTTTTCATTACTCCAACTAGCTACTCTCTCAGGTTTACTGCTCCCTTCAACTTATTACCTTCCTCAACTCACTGCTCTCTCCATATCACAACACTCTCTAATTCACTACTTTCTGAAGATGCCTACTACTCTCTCCAACTTATGATTCTCTCCAGCTCACCACCCTCTCTGGTTCACTGCTCTCTTCACATTGCTGCTCTTTCCAACTCAGTAATCTCTCCAACTTGCTGCTATCTTCACCTCACAACACTCTCCAACTTGCCACCCTCTCAATTGCTACTCTCTCCAACTTGCTGCCATTTCTAGCTTTTTACTGTCTTCAGCTCATTACACTCCCCAATGCACTACTCTCTCCAGATAACATACCAACTCGCTATTCTCTCCAACTCGCTAATCTCTCCAACTTGCTACTCTCTCCAACTCACTACTCTCTCCACATCATTATTCTCTGCAACTCTGTGCTGTCTCCAGCTCACTATTCTCACCAACTCATAATTCTCCTCAGATCACTAAATGCATCAATGTGCTAATCTCTTCAACTTGCTACTCTGTCCAGCGTTTTATCTCTCCAACTCTCTCTAGCTCTCTGCACACTCCAGCTCACTACCATTTACAATTCACAAGTCTCATTGACTTTCTACTCTCTCCAGCTCACTATCATTTACAACATGCTACTCTCTCCAACTCTCTACTCTCTCCAATTCACTACCCTCTTAAACTCACTACCATTTCCAACCAGATGCCCTTTCCAACTCACTACTCTGCCCAATTCATTATTCTCCCTAAATCTCTATCTTGTCCAACTAAAAAGACCTTATTTTATACATCCTATTGCTGCAAATGTGTTGCTGGTCAAAGCACAGCAGGCCAGGCAGCATCTCAGGAATAGAGAATTCGACGTTTCGAGCATAAGCCCTTCATCAGGAAGGGCTTATGCTCGAAACGTCGAATTCTCTATTCCTGAGATGCTGCCTGGCCTGCTGTGCTTTGACCAGCAACACATTTGCAGCTGTGATCTCCAGCATCTGCAGACCTCATTTTTTACTTATACATCCTATTGGCAATCTGGATCTAAAAGTATTTGCAAATAGGAGGCGAAGAATGGTGGAGGGTTTTCATGATGTTTGGAAGCCTGTGACCAGCAGCATATCATTACACTCTCTAACTCACTATTCTCTCAAGCGCACTAATCCCTCCTAGTCACCATTCTCTCTAACTCACTGTCCTCTCCAACATGTGACTCTCTCCAACTCTCTCTAGCTCCATCACCCTTTCAACTCATTACTGTCTCCAGTTTACTGTACCCTCCAATCATGAGTCTCTCCAACTCTCTGCTCTGTCCAACTTACTACTTTCCAACTCATTACCTTATCTAAACTTGCTAGTCCAGCCAACTCACCAACATCTCCAAATCATTACGCTTTCCAACTTGCTACCATATCCAACTTACTACTCTCTCCATTTCAATACTCTCTCTAACATGTTACTCTGCGATTCCCTTTCCTCTCCAACTCACTATGACTCACAATAATTTGCTACTCTCTCCAACTCACAGTAGCTTACTCTTTTCAAATCACTAACCTCTGCAACTTGTTGCTCTCTCCAATTCGCCACTCTCTCCAGATCACTAATACCTCCAACTTGCTTGACAAAGCAACTTACTATAGTCTTCAACACATTATTCTATACAAATCACTCCTCACTATAACTCACCACATTTTCAAACTCACTACCCTCTCTAATTCACAACCCTCCCTAATTCACTACACTCTACACTTCACTAGCCTCTCCAACTCACTCCTCTTTTCAACTCGTTACTCTCTCCAGCTCACTACACTCTCCTACTTGCTACTCTCTTATGCTCACTACTCTTTTCAATCGCTACCATATCCAACGTGCTACCCTCTCTAGCTCCATGCCCTCTGCTACTCACTACTCTCTCTGAATTGCCACACTCTAACTTGCTACTCTCTCAAACTCACTAATCTCTTGAACTTGCTATTCTCTCCAACTGACTACCCTGTCCAAATTACTACACCCTCTAAAACCCTAATCTTTCCAATTTGTTATTCTGTTCAACTCGCTACTCTCCCCAAATAGCTATAAGCCTGTACTCTTACAATTCCACTACCCTGTCCAACTCACTATAACTCACTACTCTCTCCAACTCACTGATTTCTCCAATTCACTTTAACACACTACACTCTCCAACTCTGCACTCTTGCCAACTCACTACTCTCTCCACTTTGCTGTACTATCTTTGCTGTTACCCTATATCTAACTAACTACCCTATCCAACCTGCTTCACTCTTCATCATATTTGCCACTCTAACAAATTCACCATAGTCTCCAACTCATTATTCTTTCCAACTTGTCACTGTCTCCGAAGCACTACTCTCTCCATCTCGCAAACCTATCCAACTCACGACCTTGTAGAGTTCGCTATCCTATCCAATTCACTGCTCATTATAACTTGCCACTCTCTCCAATTCACTACCCTCTCTAACACACTATTCTTTCCAATTCACTACTCTCTCTGTCTCACTGCACTTTCCACTCACTGCTCTCACCAACCCGTTACTTGCCCCAACTCACTAACCCCTCCACCTCACTACTCTCTCCAATTGGCCACTATCTCCAAGTCACTATTCTCCTAAACTCACATCCATATCTATTTCATTACTCTGTAAAGCTCACTACACTCTCCAACTGACTACTTTCTCTTGCTTGCAACTCTCTCCACCTCACCAGTCTCTCCAATTCATATTTTCTCCAATTTACTGCTCTCTGCAACACCCTACCCCCTCCAATTTTCTACCCTCTCCACCTCATTACCCTTTCTTCAACTCACTACCATTTCCAACTCACTGCTGTCTTCAATTCACAATCTTCTTCAACACCCTTTTCTTTCTCATTCCCTACTCACTCCAACTCTTTATAGCCCATTACACTCTTCAATTGCCTCCTCTCTCTAATTCCCTACTTTCTCCAACTTTCAACTGGCTCCAACCCACTATAACTCATTTCCCTCTCCAACTCACTAATACCACCAAGTCATTACTGTTTTCAACTTGCTGTAACTCGCTACTTTCTCTGATCCATTATCTGTTCCAACTCTCTACTCTCTCCAACTCATTATTTTCTTCAATTTGCTACTCTCTCTAACTCACTATAACTGCCTCTTTCTACAGCTTGCTATTATCTCAAATTGCTATAAGTCACTACCCCTGTCCAATTCACTAATTTCTTAAATTTATTATTCCCTCCAGCTCACTATTCTCTCCAGCTTGCTTCTCTCTCCTCGACACTATTCTGTCCAATTCCCCCTCCTCTTCAACTCACTATCCTCCCCAATTCTGTTCAATTCATTACGCTTCCAAATCTTTACCCTGTCCAACTCTCAGCTCTATCTGACTCATTACCCTCATCTTTCTGAAATCTAACTTCATGGTTAACTCTTTCAACTGATGCACGTTTTAAAAAGATCACAAAATATATTTCACAGTTACATATTTATTCTGGAATTAATAATTCATTTTTCTCTGTTTTTAAACTGATCTCTCAGCCATTACATTGCTTTTCAGTAAGTCATCTGGAGGTGGTAAATGAGGATCTTGCCCAGATTGGAACCTATCACAGGTCAACATGCTTTCTGGGAACCAACATTACATTGTGGCTCGACCAGCTTACTCTGAAGTCAGCTTTAAAGAGCATAATCAGCAAGTGGAGAGGTATCACAAGACAATCTGGGACCATGTCAGGCTTTATTTCAGGTAAGTGATGTGAATTAATTGCATTGTTCTACAAAGGGGTCTATTCAATTCCATAAAACTATTTGGTCATCCTAAAGTAACGAGACAAGAACACAAATGTTGTTAGTTGAGAAAAGAACAGGCTTTGTCGATCAATTATCAATCATTCTTTATCAATTAGTTTATAAGGAATGCAGAAAGAGGTTGGAAAGTTTTAGGATAAAAAATGAGGTCTGCAGATGCTGGAGATCACAGCTGAAAATGTGTTGCTGGTTAAAGCACAGCAGGTTAGGCAGCATCCAAGGAATAGAAAATTCGACGTTTCGGGCATAAGCCCTTCATCAGGAAATGTTTTAGGTACAGGTTTTAAGAGCTCTCATTCCTGCCCCAGCTTGGGGTACATGTAGACCTGGTGTTCTTGAGTGAAGCCCATCAGGTCCCAAACTGAACAGATTTCCAGGAATTGAACCTGACCTTTTGACCTAACATTCTTGCCATTAGTCCCTTGATATGCCAATCCGTATGGTGACTTTTCTTCACCATGCAATCAAAGGACATTTCATTCCTGAGATAAGCCAGCACTTACACTGTCACTATAACTACCATTGTAGCTACGATATTTATGTAGATGATTCAGTTCAGTTTCTCATCAAGGGTAAACCAAAAGTTGCTGATAGTGGATGATTCAGTGATGGCAACTCCATTGAATATCAAGAAGCAATAGGTGGATCCTTGCTTCATGAAAATGGTCATTGCCTGGTGCTGTGTAATATGTTGCCACTTAGCCCAAAACTGGATATTGTCTAGTTCTTGTCGCATTTTTAGAGGTGGACTGCTTCAGTATATGAAGAGTTTTTGAATATTGTGCGGATATCACCACTTCTGCTTTTATGACGGAGAGATGGTCATTGATGAAGCATCTGAAGATGGTTGTGCCGAGGAAAGCAACTTAGGAACTCCTGCAGTGATTTTCTTTTCCCAATTTGCTCACTGCATTGTCCTGATTTTTGAGTATTAAGTCCTGATAATTGGAACTCCAACTGATTTGGTGAATGAGGTTCAAAACCCCTCTTTCATTTCAGAAATGGAGGAGGAAAGTATTTTTTCAATGCTAATTCTATTCCTTACTCAGACTTGAAAAGAGGCAACTGTTACAATATCATTATTAACATGGAACATTTTGCTACAATTGCTTACAATGTTGTTATACTGAATTGGTCAATCTGCATTTCACTCAGATGAAACATCATATTTTTGACGTTCACATGATAAGAGATAAAAGCGGTTTTGTGAATGACTGAATGCAACAATTTCCTTCTCATCACTAATTGTGTAAGGTATGCGGTACATAGTAAGGTTGCAGCTAAAGAACAGAATTCTGAGGATTTTCTAATGGTCTACAGATCAAGTGAAAATAAATCCCCTGTATTCTTTCCTGTACTTGTAGCAAGAATATTGCTCACAGCTAAATTTTCAGCAAATTCTTTTTAAAAATAGACAGATTAAATTCATACAATAATCCATAACATGGAAACATGTATCAAAGGCTTCAAGAAGCTTCTTCTCTGAGGTAGTTTCAAGTTATTGAACTGTGATCTTAACACCAGGACTAGCTTTAAATGCATTGGGCCCCCGATTTCTAAGACAGCTAATTTCTAAGACAGAAGTATTTGCATTAAGCCTTTATGTTATAAAAGAAAATGCAAAGTGTGAAGATTAAATGGAAGAAGTAGAACCAGATGACCTTTCACTCAATACAAGAATGCAATTTGGGTAGTGCGTTGCCTGCTCTTGAGCCTTCCAAATCCTTATGAAGGGACAGTTCTGGTCCCATCTCTTCCTTGGCAATAGAGGTAATCACACCAAAGGGTGAGATCATTGCAGCCATACTCCATCACAAACGTCCAGACATCTCTCAGAGCCTGCTGAGTTAGACCTGACAATTGTTTTAAGGCCTGGATTGGTGTTTACAACTCTCTCTTGCTCCTCAGCTGCTTGTTAGTCTGCTGCTTGACGCAGGAGGAGAACTGGACAAAGAACCTCCCTAACTGGGTACCTTATTGTCTTCACTCTGAAGTGGTGTTAATGATTGCCAACTAATTCTGTTGGTAATTTAAATACCCTCAGCAGGAAGTGGAAACATCTCACAGGAATACAGGTCCCTGGTAATGAGGGTTAACTGAAGAATTGTCACAAAGCTAATTCAAAGTGTGGAATCTGAAGTGTGTCTGACAGGATTAGAAACAAAACAGTAAGTGTTAGAAAATTTCTGCAGGTCTGGCAGTACCTGTAGCAAGAAAAACATAAAATTTGAGTCCAGTAACTCTTCTTCAGAACTGACAGAATTAGAATTGGTTTTGATTATGTCACTGGCCATATGCAGAGTAATATGGCACAATTCATTTCTTGGTTGTCTAAGAGATTGTCTCTCTTCCAGGTGTTCGACTGCAAAGGCAAAAAGGATCTTTTACACGTTCCTTCCCATCGCATCTTGGCTGCCAGGATATAATGTGAAAGAATGGCTTCCCAGTGATCTTGTGTCTGGTGTTAGCACTGGACTTGTGAGTGTCTTGCAAGGTACTACCAGGGGCAAATCAGCCCCACATGACTTAGTCCAAACAAATGCTTGGAATGTTAAACTAAAAATTTCATATTTACAGCCAAATTCAAACAGGTGATGATAAAGAGTTAAAGTGCCTGTCAACATTTTGTTGGTTTTAGTTCTATCATAAACTGATTGTTGATGGCCTTCGAGGATGCAGAAATTGTTCTATGCCTTATCTCTGCAATATCAATGTTTCAAAGATCATCTTGTCTCATGCAAAAACATCAAACAATGGATGACACTCATAAATTTATCCTGATATGAAACTTCCTGAGTTTGCTTTAACCAGCCTGTAATTAGGGTTGTTCATGGAAAAAAACATAGCACAGAGGGAAGCAATTGTTGACGTTGTGAAGGTGATGTGAGTGTGACAATGAGTATTATACTGTCTTTGATTTCTCATACTACTTATTCTGCCTCCAATATTGGAGGCCATCACAATTCCTTTCAACAAAATATTGAGAAGAGCAGAGTCATTACCTGAGTTCACATTACATGCTCTGTTCCCTCACCATTGACTTTGTGCCTCCTCCCTGGCCCCTACCTGAGACTATTCATGACCGTAGCATGTTAACTGACCTTAGGCTAAACCAGCAACCAGTAACTTCTGCATCATCAAAACCACCTATTTCCAGCTCTCATCTCACTGTGCTATGCTTCAACTCATTTACTGCTGACACCCCCACCTTCACCTTCTTAACTTCAGCCTTGACTCCAGGTTGGGATCTTACATTCTACCCCCTGTAAATCAGAACTGAATCTAAAATTCAACTGCCTATATCTTAAACTTGATCCAAGTCCCATTCACATCTGTGCTCCCTGACATATATTGCTCTTAAAGTTTAAATTAAAACTACTTCATGGTTATTCCCCTCTCTGTCTCTGTTAGCTCCTCCAGTTCTTCAACTTTCTGAGGCATTAATGTTCTCCAATTCGACCACCACACATGTTCCAATTTTTAATGTTCCAGTGTGCTTGGTCATATGTTCCAGAATTTCCTCTTCAAATCTTTCCTTCTGTCTTTCTTTTTA
This sequence comes from Hemiscyllium ocellatum, assembly GCF_020745735.1. Taxonomy (NCBI): domain Eukaryota; kingdom Metazoa; phylum Chordata; class Chondrichthyes; order Orectolobiformes; family Hemiscylliidae; genus Hemiscyllium; species Hemiscyllium ocellatum. The sequence continues at coordinate 59,869,618 of NC_083423.1, forward strand.
AAACCACCTCTTTTGTCTAATAATTGTCTGTTTGATAATTTCATGATATGGCTTGGTATCATGTTGTGTGGAGCAACTTGCAATGTTTTAGCATGATAAAAGAACTTTATAAACCTAAATATTTGTTGTTCATGCATCAGGTATTTTTGTCAACAGCAGTTTAGATAGAATGCTTGATATGTAAATTGGGTGGTTTATGGAATTCCTCATCTTCCTAGAACAAGCGAACAGGATTGTAAAATGAGAATTGTAAAATGAGCACCAGGATGATTGGTCGGGGTGACGTCAGGAAGCACTGCTTCACAGAAAGGGGAGTGAGAATCTGGAATTTGCTTCTGGAAAGGTTGTCGAGGGTGGAGGATGACTTAAAATCTGATCGATTTTTGTCAGCGAAGCATATGAAAGATATGGAGGAGGTACACAGATGAAGTTAAGATGTGATAGAAATAAATGGTAGGATGGCATTTGTCTTTACCAACTCCTTGTCTTCCTTGCAGCTTGAGCTGTTTGTAAACAGCATGTGTTAAAATAAACAAATGGAATTCTGCTCCATTCCAAGAATGTTAGTAGTAACAGTACTTTAATTTAAACCCACACCTAAACAGACATGAGAGGCAGCCCGGCCCCATATACCCAAGTATGACGTCATTCACTTTAAACCATTCCCATTGGTTCAAACCCACCACACACAAGACATCAACAGTAAACTGGTGCTCATCAATTGAACAACCAACCCCATCAATCACATCTTCAACCCTATCAACTGGATCCTCAATACCATCAACCCCACACATGCCCATCAAACTCATCACCAATCCAATCAACCCAAACGCAACCCCATCGAACCATACTCAATCCATTAAACACACCCCACCCCATTAACTGGACTATCAACCTCAACAAACACACCTCCCAATAGCCACTCTCTCACCCCAGCAACCACATTCTCATCCCATCAACCACCCCTCGTCCCATCAACCACTCCTCACTTCATCAACCACACCACCAAACCTGTCAATCATGTCCCTAACCTCATTAATGGACTCGCACCCTATCAAACCTGGGCAGCACGGTGGCACAGTGGTTAGCACTGCTGCCTCACAGCGCCTGTAGACCCGGGTTCAATTCCCGACTCAGGCGACTGACTGTGTGGAGTTTGCACGTTCTCCCCGTGTCTGCGTGGGTTTCCTCCGGGTGCTCCGGTTTCCTCCCACAGTCCAAAGATGTGCGGGTCAGGTGAATTGGCCATGCTAAATTGCCCGTAGTGTTAGGTAAGGGGTAAATGTAGGGGTATGGGTGGGTTGCGCTTTGGCGGGTCGGTGTGGACTTGTTGGGCCAAAGGGCCTGTTTCCACACTGTAAGTCTAATCTAAAAAAAAACCTACACTCACTCCCATGAATCACAATCCCACCCCCATCAAGCCTTTGCTGCCCCATCATTCCACTCCAACACCATCAAACACATCCCAGCCCAATCAAAACCTATCTCTAAAACCAACCACACCCTCAATCCCATCAACCACACCCCGACCCAAATCAGTCCTATCCCACCCCATTAAACATACCACACTTCCATCAATAAGATCACCACCCTCATCAAACCTACATTCACCAATGTCACCCCAGCTTCATATACTTTAAACCCATTTTAAACCCAACAACCCCCCTCCAAATTAACTAGAAACTCACCCCATTAACCCAAACACAACCTTACCATGTCAAACACAACACAAATCCAATTCTATCAAATGAAATCACAAATCATCAGCCCAAACCTGACCCCATTAACCTTTCGTAACTTTTTCCGGATCAGACTGACATCAGACTAACTGGTCTGTAATTCTCTGTTTTATCTCTCCTTTCTTGCTGAATGGCAGAGTTACATTTACTAACCTCCTATCTGCAGCTACCCACTGCAGAATTGAGGGCATTTTTGGCAATCATAATCAATGTATCCAGAGCCTCTTCAGCTCTCTCTTTTGGAATTCTAAGATGTGGGCTGAATGTTCTTTGGTATTTGTGACTTTTACTTCTTTAAGTTTTCCGAAACACTTTTTCTCATGACCAATTAATCTGTTTCTGCATCTAAAGGCTCGATGTTGACTTTATCTGATCTTCAAAGTTTTACAGTCTTGTAAAAATGCTTGCAACCCTAACAAGAGTAAAAATTCTAAAAATTCATTCTTATGGTCCTGACTAGTTTTCTGTCACGTTCTTAATTTCCCATTTTATAAATTTTTTTGGTCATTGCTTGTTGATTTCTAAAACTCCAATCTTCAGACTTTATTTCTCTTGTTTCTTCACTTCCTTCTCAGCATTTTGTATTCAGTCGGGTCCTCATTTGTATTTTCTACCCAATGCCTATTATAAGCACACTTTTTATTAGCACCGCTTTTTTAACCTTTAACTTTTTTTACATCCAGGCATCTGTAGATTTGCTTTTCCAATTTCAAAGAGTACATAGAACATAGAACATAGAACATTACAACGCAGTACAGGCCCTTTGGCCCTCGATGTTGCGCCGATCCAAGCCCACCTAACCTACACTAGCCCACTATCCTCCATATGTCTATCCAATGCCCGTTTAAATGCCCATAAAGAGGGCGAGTCCACCACTGCTACCTGCAGGATATTCCATGAACTCACGACTCGCTGAGTGAAGAAGCTACCCCTAACATCTGTCCTTTACCTACCACCCCTGAAGTACATCTTAACTGTATCCAAATAATCTCTTCTTTATACATAGCTCATTCTTCAGATACAGCTTTCCTCACTTGTCTTTGGCTCTAGTACATCCAACCTGACTCTATTCTTGCTTCAGTTTTCCCCCAGTTGATTATTCTTACTTTAGATTGTTTAATGTTCTTTTCCACCAACATCCTAAACCTTATGATATGATGATCACTGTCCCTTAAATGTTCCCCCCACTGTCTTTTGATCTATTTGGCTCACTTCATTCCAACCTACTCAACCACTCCTCATAAGACAGTACCTCCAGCCAATTGAACCTTCTCTGCACTAACTCCAATGCCAGTGTATCTGCCCTTAGATAAGGAACTGTTCTTAGTATTTCAACTGTGGCTTGATTAGTGCCTTTTATAATTTTAGCAATAATCTCCCTACTTTTATATTCTATTCTCTTTGAAATAAAACCTGCCACTTGCCATCCCTACTACTTGCTCATCTTGAATGTCTTTTGTAATTCATGTGGGTAGATTCCCAAATATCTCTGTTCCGTAGCCATCTGGAGTCTTTCTCCATTTAAATAATATTGAGTTCCTCTATTTTTCCTGTGAAAGGATATATCCCCACATTTCCTCATATTATATTTCATTTGCCAAGTTTTTATCTACTCACCTATTTATATCCCACTGCAGACCCAGAAAGCCACCAATTGCCTTCCACCTATTTTTGTGTCATCCACAAACTTGCCAACAGTACATTCACTTTCCTCATCCAAGACATTACAATATATTGTAAACTATTATAGTCCCAGTACTGATCCTTGTGGTACTCTATTAGTTACAAGTTGCTGAAATAACTCCACAGTGGCCAGTATCTTGTCACCAAGTCACCCTTTATTTACACGTGGAGAGTCCTTGACACTGACCCAGCTCCCTCAGAATAAGCTCTCAGAGTGAACAGATTTTCTGACACTCTTATTCTTATCTGTTAGCCAGGGTTCCCTGCTTGAACCAAATTAACAGCCTTAATCAGGGAACTCATATTTGATGAGGTCACCTGTCAATCACTACAGTTGCCATCCTGAAGATCTCCATGATCTTCTCTATCCTCTACAAGTTAGCCAAATCCTCTATTAATGCCAAAAATTACCCTTAACACCATTGACTCTTATCTTATTACATAGCCTAATGTGTGATACCTTATTAAATGCTTTCTGAAAGTCCAAATATATGGCATCCACTCCTTCCCGTTTATCTCTCCTGCTTGTTACCCCCTTCATCATAAATTTGTCAGGGATGATTTTCCATTCAAAATCTCACGCTGACTCTGCTTGATTAGGTTTCCATTACATCCTTTATGGCAGAGTCTAAAATTTTTTCACGATAGATATTAAACAAACTGACCTATAGTCATCTGGTTTCAATCTCCTCTTTTTGAATAAGGGTGTTACATGGGAAATTTTCCAATTCTCTGGGACTTTTCTCCAATCTTAGGATTCATGGAAGATTAACACCAGTGCATCCACTATCTTTGTAGTTACTTCCTTTAAAATCCTAGTATGCATTCCATCAGATCCAGGGGATGTATTGATCAGTTTCTCTAGCACTATTTTGCAAGTGATAGATATTGTATTTATTTCCTTCTTCTGTTACATCTTTGATTATTTAGTAATTTTGGAATGTTGTTATTATCTTCTAATTTGAAGACTGATGCAAAGTATTTATTCAGCACCCCCCCTTGTCTTTATTGGTTCCCCATTATTATTTCCACGGCCTCATTCTCTAAAGGGCCTATGTTGATGTTACCCTCCCTCTTCCATTTTATATATTTAGGGAAGCTTTGATTGTCCTATTTTAACTTTACTTATAATTTTAACCTCAAAGAGTATTTTCCCTTTTTCAATGGTTTTAAATGTTTCCATTCCTTTGCTTTACCACTAATATTTGCCACTTTGCATGTTTCTTCTTCTAATTTGATATGATCCATGTCCCTGATTCAACCTTTCCTAGAGTCTGTCTTACTCACTGTGAGTAAGACACTGCGAGGATCTTAAACATCTGCCATTGTTTACTAATCATCTTTTTTGATAGTCTTCTTTCCCAGTCCACTCCAACCAGTTCTAACTTCATTTCTTTGTAATGATGTTTATCATCATTGTTTTTGGCCTAAGTTTCTCACTCACAAGCTGAATTCTAAATTCTACCCTGTTATTCTAAATCCCAGCTCTGTGTCTTAGGATTGAGCCATCCACTATCACCTGATGAAGGAGCGACGCTCCGAAAGCTAGTGTGCTTCCAATTAAACCTGTTGGACTATAAGCTGGTGTTGTGTGATTTTTAACTTTGTACACCCAAGTCCAACACCGGCATCTCCAAATCATGACTACTTTGTTATGGTCATTGTTACTGAGGGAATCTTCTGCACTGAGATAATTTGTTAAACCTGTCTTATTACATACTACCAGATCTAAAATAGATTGACCTCTGTTTGACAGCCTGGTTCTCAACTCCATCCTTCAGACTCTAGCTCCAGCACCAAGAGTCTGACCCCCAGTGCTTGTGCCTGACTCACTCTCCCGTGTTCTGATTCCATTTCCCAAGTCCCAGTTCCACTCTTCATGTCCTGATTACTCCTACTGCTTCCCTAAAACAAAGGGATGGCTGTTGGAAGCTTTTTAGAGGAGACACATTTGCTGGATTAGGAGCTTTCCTGACTCAACCTTCCTGGCTACTCGACAAAAATCCAACCCAAAATTTCTTTAGGTGCCAACTCTTCCTTGACTTTTAGTATTTAAATAATAGATAGTAGTTTGGTAGTATAGCATGTGAGTATTGAGTATTCATGAAAAATACATATTTTGTTAGTTATTATTTATTATTAGTCAGCATCCTGTTAGGGGGATCAGTGAATTTGTGGTTGAAGTCTTTACCAATCAGTGCCCACTTGCCATCTAATGAGCATTCACTCCTCATACAGTATGCAAAGTGGTTTTCCTCTTGAATTGGTTTTCTTGCTGGGATCAAAGTAGATGCCCTGACATGGATTTAAATTGAAATCCATCTAACAGAGTTTTATCCAAGCGTTCAATGTCTCAGTGATTCATTGCAATTTCGCATCAGATTTGCCCATCTTTAAGAATTGATCATTGCAACTACCAAGAAAATCAGAAGTGATTTTGATAAATTATGATCATGATAAATTTTAGAATGTAATGTAAATATCTATTTAAGCAGCTATGGGGATCATGGAGAAGCAACCATAAGTTTCTTCAGTGAGGAAATGTTATTAACAACCATGCAGATGTAATATCCGGCCTGCTAGTGTACCATTTCTCTGTGTATTTTTGCAGGGCTGGCTTTTGCTCTGCTGGTGAATGTCCCTGCTAGCTACGGTCTATATTCAGCATTCTTCCCTGTCTTGACGTACTGTATTCTGGGAACATCAAAACATTTATCAGTTGGTGAGAATTTCAAATTTTAAGAGTTATTCATTATTGAATGATTGAAATTGTAAATTTGTAAAACATGCTCCTATCTTGAATATTTCTTGTTTTCACCAGGTCCCTTTCCAGTGTTGAGTTTGATGGTGGGCACAGTGGTGAACAGACTGGTGACTGATGGTAATACAGCAGTGAACAGTACTCTATTCCCTGATGATATGAGTATAGAAGACAGACAGGTCTGGGTTGCTTCATCTGTCACTCTACTTGCTGGGATTTTTCAGGTTTGTGTCTTTTTAGGTATTAAAAAAACTCATTCAAAAAGTAACTATTCTTAACAGTCACCAATAATGTTTTGTATTTCCAGTTGGCTCTTGGATTACTGCAAGTTGGTTTCATTGTCATTTACCTGTCAGATCCAATGATCTCAGGCTTCACCACAGCTGCTGCCATTCATGTCCTTATTTCTCAGCTCAAATTTGTCCTGCAGTTGAATGTTCCGGGGTTTAATGGACCACTTTCTGTGATTTACGTAAGTCCACACAAAAGGCTACTTTCAGCAACTTGCACACCTGATCATTATTATATTTATACTTAATTATACTCTAAATATAGACTATCTGCTTTGTATTATTTCAGCAAAGGGGAAGTCAATAAGTGCAAATTATATTTATATTAATATACTGTAATGAATATAATGATTAATCTATGTGTTCTGCACTATTTTAGACACTGGAATATATTTTCAAACATATCACTGAAACAAACGTCCCAGATGTCATCATTTCACTTATCATCATGGTTGTTGTATTTATTGTGAAAGAAATAAATGATCGATTCAAGTCAAAACTGCCTGTACCTATTCCCATTGAAGTTATAATGGTGAGTAGAGATCATTCAATCTCCATACAGACATATTGAGAAAGGTACCTTTGACTTCAATAGGAGCGTGAGAAAAGGAGGAGGCCATTCAGCCCTTTGAGCCTGTTCCATATTCAATATGATCACGGCTGACCTGTGTCTTAATTCCATTTCCCGTCATTTATTCTGCAAACTTCATTATTCCTGTTTAACAAGAATCTAGCCCCTGCCCTTTTCAATTGACACAGCAATTTTGGCAAGAGGAGCGTTTTATGACATCATCACTTAATCATCTTAAATATTTCAACTGAACCATCCCTGAACTTTATACTCAAGGGTGTATTATTCCAGTATTATTTTGGTGAATGTGTGCTGCACCCTCTCTTAAGATCCGTTGTCCAATCTTGAATGCTGCTTTCTGGGTGGGTTCAAGTTGAACTCTGTACAGCTTGAATGAAACTTTGCGTTCCATGTCCTTTGGGATAAAAAGCAAAATTGAATTAGTTATTTTTCAGTGAGTCTTTTGACCTGCCTATTACTTTTTAGTAATTTCTGGACATAGACCTTTAAGTTTTCTGTGCTACGGAGTACCCAGTTTCTTGCCATTTAGAAAATGCTAAATCTATTTCTCTGGCACCTATGGGTGACCATGGCTGTTCCCACTCACTGATTCTATCAATGTTGTTCTGCAACTTTCTGATCCCACTGATACTATTTTCTCGGTTACCCATCTTGGTGTCTTACATCTCCCTATTGGATTAGATTAGATTCTCTAAAGTGTGGAAACAGGCCATTTGGCCCAACAAGTCTACACCAACCCTCCGAAGAGTAACCCACCAGATCGACTTCCCTCTGACTAATGCACCTAACACTACGGGCAATTTACCATGGTCAATTAACCTAACCTGCACATCTTTGGGCTTTGGGAGGAAACCGGAGCACCTGGAGGAAACCCATGCAGACACAGGGAGAATGTGCAAACTCCACACAGACAGTTGCTCAAGGCTGGAATCAAACCAGGGTCCCTGGTGCTGTGAGGCAGCAGTGCTAACCACTGAGCCACTGTGCTGCCTACTACTTCATTTATAAAAACTGTGACAGTCCTGTACAGAGATCCGTATAGGAGCAAGTTACTGCAGATGCTAGAATCGGAACTGAAATATACTTTTAGTCACTTTGTATACATTCTCCTTTTTCTCTGACTCTCACCTATGTAATAATTCCCTATCCAATGCACTCTCATTTTTGTTGACCATCTTTTCACCTAATCACAGAATTACCCTTTTAATATTGCAGTGACTCCTCCAGTCTCTCCAGCACCCCTCTTTTACCAACGGTGCTCTGGCCTCCTCTGTAGGTCTTCCAATGAAACCTCTTGAAACTTTTGGAAGGCTCTATAAATAAATGCATGGGCTTAAATTCCACATTTGTGACCTTCTCAAAAGGTTCAACAAAGTTTACAGTCCATGTGGTCTCTCTTATTGCTTCATATTCATTCAAAGTACTCAGAACAAACTAAGCAGCTTATAATTTTCTAGTTTATCTCTCAACATTTCCCAAATAGTTGAACAATGTTGACAAGTTCCTAATCCAGAAGGATAATTCCTAAATTCAATGTTTTCATAAGATCAATAGATTTTCTTGCATTATACTTTTAATACCTAGGCCTGGAAACTATCTTACTGTAAATAAATTTATATTGAATATTGTTAGTTCCTGCCTTTGAGTCATTTTTATTTTTCTTTGTAACTCTGGCATTATGTCCTCTTATTTTACACTCTTTACTCTTGCCTCAGCGGTTATAATGGTGAGTAGGGAGCAATCAATTCCCATTGAAGTTGTAATGATCAGGGTCATTCGTTTTGCACGATAAGAGGCTCAAGTGGATTTATGCAAAGATGTTGCAGTTCACAAGTGAATATGGTTAATTATTTGGGTTTGTAACTGATTTATAAGAAGTTATATGATTATGAAACATAAGTATATTAATTAACCATGATTAATTATTTCACAACTCTTGGGATTGGTAATACTGACATTGCATTCACATTGATTCATTCAGTATTGATAAAATATGTAATGTTTGCTCTACATTTCCTGATGTAATTACCTCACTCTGACTGTAGGTGACAAATTTCAACTCAAAATAAACAGGTTTATCCTAATAGTCTCTCTTTGCAATCTCGCAGATACAATTTGATGTTGATTGCTGTGTTGGCAAAAAAATAAAGAGAGGAAGACTTGCTATAGATAGTGAAAAAAATATTCCCCACCTCAAAAGCATTACACTCAAATCACTAAATTCCCACAGCAGTCAGGTTGTGTTCTGCTTATTGGAAATTTCCAGTCAAAATGTCTTATTAGCTTCAAATATCTGTTAATTCTGGCAGTATTGAATAGATATCATAGCTGACACACCTTTGATCTCCACAGTTGATTCATCTTTGACCTCTATCTATGTCTCTTCCAATCAATAGGGACTGCTGTAAAAGATGTCCAGATCTAGAATCTGTTTGTGAAATGATCTCTTTTTGTTAAAAACTCTTCCTGCAATACATGGTGACTAAAGTGTTATACTGCCAGAGGAGGTTGTGGAGGCTGGTACAATAACAACATTTAAAAGGCATCTGGATGAGTACACAAATAACTTGGGATTGGAGGGATATGGCCCAAATGCTGACAAATGGGACTAGATCAGTTCAGGATATCTGGTTGACATGGACGAGTTGGACAGAAATATCTATTTCTGTACAATGCATCCCTACGACTCTATCTATGATTATAATTCAAAACAAATGCTGTATTTTACTGTGATCTTTGTGAAAGGTAGTGCAGGATTGAGAAGCCAAATAGTCTCCCTCTGCTCCTATTTTGTGTGTCTGTGTAATTTGTTAAGCATATACCAAGTACTAAATGTATGAAACTAGAAAAGTAAAAAAGATTTGATTGTTTTTCCTCATTTCTTTGTAGACAATTATCGCAACTGGGGTCTCGTATGCTTTCAACTTCAATGAAAAATACAATGTTGACATTATTGGAAACTTAACAAGTGGGTTAGTGATTTGTTTGTAATATCCTCTTTGTCATCTATGATCAGAACTCAGATTGAACCCAGACCTTTTAGAATCTCATTAAGACTGCAGGCTTTTGTGATTTTCTCGAGGTTTTCACCTCAAACAGTATATAGAATTAATCTCACAAAGCAGGCCATTCAGTCCAACTACTCTATATTAGTGCTTATGTTCTGTCCATGCTATCTTCTTCACCTTGTTTCTATCACTGATCCAGTGATCAAGAGCAGGAACTTGGTTAATATTCTCTCTGTCTCTCCTCTGTCACCTGGGTTGGGGTGGTGGTGGGGGGGGGGCGGGGGTGGGGGGGGGGTTGTGGGGGGGGGGTGGAGAGGTGGTATTGGGTGCTCCCAGGGCAGCAGCACTATCTGACACTTTTGAAACATGTTGAGGTGATTTTTCCATCTCCCTGGGAAACAGGCTATCACTGTGGGCAGATAACTCATGTGTAACCTATTGACCCAAATGTTTACAGCTAAGAGGGAGGTTCCTTGGCCCATTGTGTCTATGCTGATCAACAAAGATCTGATTACATTGCTCACTAGCCCATTCTTCAAGACAACCAGGGATGGACAATAAATGCCAGTGACACTGATATCCCAGAATAATTCAACATATGAATCCTATTGTCCAACTTTTGTCCCACAATCCTTGAGACTTTGACAACACAAGTGAATGAAACGTTTCTCACTCAGCCACTCCTTTGGGCACTGTGTTCTAGATTCCCACAACCCTCTTAGTGAAAAAGATTCTACTCACTCTCTCCTCGACCTTCTACTGCACCCCAAATCTAAGGAAGGATGTGCTGGCATTGGAGAGGGTCCAGAGAAGGTTTGCAAGAATAATCCTATGGATGAAGGGCTTGTCAAGCAAGAAGTACTCAGTGGACTTTCAGAGAATCCCTACAGTGTGGAAGCAGGCCATTTGGCTCACCAAATCATACTAACCATCTGCAGGGCATCCCACCTAGACAACTCCCTCACTATAAACCTGCATTTCCCATGGCCAATTCACCTATCCTGCACAACATTGGACTATAGCAGGAAACTGGAGCACCTGAGGAAATCCACGCAAACATGGGGAGAACGTGCGCATACCATACAGATAGTTACCCAAGGATGGAATCAAACCCAGGTCCCTGGTGCTGTGAGGAACAGTGCTTGTTCCTGCACCACCCAAAAGAAGGATAAGGATAGAAGGTTGTAGGGTGGATCTAATTAAACTACTGTGAGGCCTTGGTACAGTGGATGTGGAGAAGATGTTTCCAATAATGGGAAAGATTAGTATCTGAGGCCACAGCCTCAGAGTGAAAGGATCACCCTTTAGGACTGAGGCTAGGAGGGACTTCTTCAGCCAGAGAGTGGTTAATCTGTGGAACTCAATGTCACACAAGGCTATGGAGTATTTAGATATGTACTTGCAATGCCAAGGAAATGGATTAGAATCGTTAGTTTCCTCACTGGCAACAGACTTCCATCCACAGAAGCAACCCTTTACCACAGAGTCAAAGAACAACAGCGCAGGAAAAGGCCCTTTGGCCCTTCAGTTCTGCACTAGTCAAAAAGCTACTGAGTGCATTTTAGATAGAGATAAGTTAGTTTTAGATTAGATTCCCTACAGTGTGGAAACAGAGCCTTTGGCCCAGCCAGTTCACACCAACCCTCTGGGGAGTAACCCACCCAGACCCATTTCCCTCTGAATGATGTACCTAGCACTATGGGCAATTTGGCATGGCCAATTCACCTGCCCTGCACCTCTTTAGGCTGTGGGAGGAAACCCACACTGACATGGGGAGAATATGCAAACTCCACACAGATAGTCACCCAAGGCTGGAATTGAACCTGGGACCCTGGTGCATGTGAGGTAGCAGTGCTAACCACTGAGCCACCGTGCCACTCTGTTCTTGATTAATAAGGCGATCAAGGGTTACAGAGAGAAGGCAGGAGAATGAGGTTGAGAAATGTATCAGCCATGATCAAGTGGTGGGACAGACTCAATGATCCAAATAGCCTAATTTTGCTCCTATGTCTTATATTCTTATGGTCTCTTACCTTAAGTTTACAACACTTGGTTAATGACCCCGATATTGATGGAAAAAGTGCCTTCCTATCACCCTATCAATACACCACAAAGGCTTATATGCATCGATTAGACTCCATTTTAGCCTACATTTATCCAAGGAAAGCAAGCCCAGCCTTTCTAATTCTTCCTTATATTTCACATTGTCCAGCCCATATAGCACCTTGGTACATCGCCAATGTAATCACATCCTGGTAATCAGAGATGCACACAGCAATCCAGTTGTAACTTAACCAGTTCAAACATTACCTCCTTGCTCTTGTGTAATATGCTTCTGCTAAAAAGACAAGTAGCCCACATATCCTACATATTAACCACAATATCTACATGCCATATTACTTTCAAGACCCCTCTGATCCTCAGTACTTTCCATGGTTCTTTTACTCTGGTATACTCTTTTGTATTAGCTGTCCTGAATTCCATTTGCCGCCCCCCCCCCCCCCCGCGCCCCCCTTTGTCCACCTGACCAGTCTGTTGACATCTTCTTGCAGATTACAGCTTTACTTCTCACAATTTTCCACCCTGGTAATATCTGTGCCATTTGTGAATTTGTTGATTAAACCCTGACATTATGTCCAAATTATAAAGCACAAACAGCACTGACCCCTGCAGAACCACACTGGAAACAGACTTTCATCCACAGAAACAACCATCTACCTTAGACTCAGAGAACAGCAGCGCAGGAAAAGGCCCTTCGGCCCATCACTTCAGCATCAGCCAAAAACAACCACCTAGCTATTCTAATGCCATTTTCCAGTAGTTGCTCCATAGCCCTGAATGCATTGGCATTGCAAGTGCATATCTAAATACTTCACCTCCCCCATTTTCACAGGCAGTGAGTTCCAGATTCCCACCTCTGGCTGAAAATATTTTCCTCACAGTTCCTTGAAATCTTTTCCCCCTTACCTTAAATCCGTGCCCCGTGGTCATTGATCCCTCCATAAAGGAGAACAGTTTCTTCCTCTCTTATCTGATCTATACCCCTCATCATTTTATACACCTCAATCATGTGCCCTCTCAATCTCCTCTGCTCTAACAAAAACAACCCAAGTCTACCCAGTGTCTCTTCATAATCCAGGCAACATCCTGGTAAATTTCCTCTGTACCCTCTCTGGTGCTATAATGTGAATTCCAGAGCTGTACTCAATACTCTCGGTGTGACCTCATAAATCTTTTATACAGTTCTGGCTTAATCTCCCTGCTCTTAAGCTATGTGCCTTGATTAATAAAGGCAAGTATCCCATATGCCTTCTTAACCACTTATCCATCTGTCCTTAAGGAATCATTGGACATGCCCATCAAAGTCCTTCTGATCCTCAGTGCTTCCCAGGGTCCTACTATTCATCATGTGTTCCCTTGCCTTGCCATCACACTTTACTTCCTGCTTCTCAGCCAATTTTGAAACCATTGTATTATTTTGCCTTTGATCTCATGGAATCTTTAATTTTTTGCCATGAGGGACTGATCAAAAACCTTGCCAAAGTCCACGGAGACCACATCAAATGCATTACTCCCAACAACACTTCTGCTTACTTCCTCGAAATGTTTGAGCAAGACTGACTTTCCTTTTGGAAATTCATCCTGACTATGCCGGATAGTCTGTGAATCTCAAAATGTAGACATATTTTGTTTCTCAAACTTATTTCTAATAACATCTCCACTACTGCAGTTAGTCTGGCCCATAATTTTATTCCTTCCATTTTTAATTAGAATTGTAGGCTGTCAGATTTTAAGTAAGCTTCGGTGTTAAAGGATATACAGAGTAACAAAGAATGATCAAATTACTGTCTGTTTGTTTCAGCTATCAGAGTCCTCTCACTCCCAATATGGGTGTCTTACAACAGAGTGTTGGTGATGCTTTCTCGATTGCGATTGTTGGTTTTGCTGTTGCATTTTCTGTGGCCAAGGTCTATGCCATCAAACACGATTATGTTCTTGATGGAAATCAGGTGAGGAATGAGGATTATTGTGTAAATTGCACAAAATGAATTTAGAGAAAGGAAGTGTTTTATGGTTCAATGGGAATTGTGGGAGAGGAAAGAATTAGAGATGAGGGAATGGAAGAATAGGGACTGAGAGAAGAGACAATATGGGAGATAGGAGAGATAGGGTGTGGGAGTGGAGGGAATTGGGAGAGCAGACAGTATAGGGTGGGGGGAAATGGGAGAGGAAGTGCAGTTGTTTGTGTGAGGGGAATGGGAGGGGAGCATCTAAGAGGATGAAGATATGGGAAGGGAATGAGGGAAGCAACGTTGTGAAGGGCTCTGTGGTGGAAGAGGTAAAAAGGGGCAGGTAGAGGAAGCTCAGGAGAGGAGGAATGTGGATGGAGAGCAGTGCTGAGGAGTTTTGGGAAGGGTTGTGTTGGGGATTGGAGCACTGGGAAAGGGAGGGATGCTTCAAAGATATTCAGAGGGTTGTGCCACTGAGAGTTCTTCAGGTTAGGACTGAATCTTGACATAAATGGAATCAGTGAAATTGTCAGTGGTCATCATCATTGGTCCTTAGAAACAGATAGCCGGTTTCAGAGTCTATTCATACATGTGAAAATCGTGTAGGTTTTGTTTTGTTTGCTCAAGGGTTGTGGGCATCCACTCCTAACTGCCCTTGACATTCTGATGGTGAGTTGTCATCTTAAACCACTGCAGGTCCCTATAGTGTGGGCACCTTTAACTCTTTGCTGCCCTCAGAGAAGCTGCCAACAAAAGTCAAGGTGGCATGGATTTCCCTTTACTTGGCCTTAGTTTAAATCTAATACCAAATCAAGATGATCTCCAGACATCCAGCAACAGTGATAGCATCATTAGAGTAAGTAGCCAATCCCACTGAAATGTTACCACAGACAGAAAACAGGAAGTTCCATGTAGAAAATTAAAACAGAAAGTTCTGGAGTTATTCAGCAAATCTGGCTGCGTCTGTGGAGAAAGGAACACAATTAATGTTTCATCAGAATTCAATGTCTACCCTGCACTGAAAATGAATTGTTAATGTATCCAAGTATTTTATAGAGATTGAAATAAATGATTGAGATGTGCAGATATGATTAATGTGGAAGTTGAAACTTTTTGAAAAAATTAGATCCCTGATTGAAATGAAGAAATTTGACATTTCACCACATAAAATTAAATTTTCAGGTTCAGAGAGGGTACTCAAGATAAATTTTTATGCTATAACTCCTTTATAATATAATCAGATTTCAGTAACATGTAATCTAAGTGTTTTCATGTGTGATGAACATGTACGGGGAAAGTTAATTTCATACAATGGTTTCTGACTGATGACAAATGTAGGAATTTCAATATTGTACCAACTTGGATGAACAGAGAGGCCCCTGTTGTGGCATGGTAGTGGTGTTCCTACCCCTTAACCATGAGTTAAGGGTTCAAGTACCATCTGATCCAGAAGGGTCAAGAGATGTGCAATGTTAACCCTGATTTCTCTCCACAGATGCTGCCAGACCTGTTGAGCTTTTCTACCAAGTTCTGTTTTTGTTACATACTTCCCCTTGTAAGGAGCAAAAAAATGCAGTCATCCATGCTGTGCAACTCTGCCAAGTGTATTTAAACTGATGATAGTTAACATCACAGCAAGGATGTTGTTCGATGGAAGAATATATAAATATGATCTTCTGCTCCCAACAAACAACTTCAAACAGTGCTGCCTGTTCTGGTTCACACTTTTGCCTATAATTATTTGACAAATACCATCAACACCATCCTATTCAAAACAGCTGGTTTGATTAGCACCCACCTTCTACTTTCACTCTCTCTATTACAAAAACAAGATGTATTGCAGCAATTCACCTTTAGACAGCACCTTCCAATTCTGTACTATTTACAAGGTCAAGGGGCAGCAGATATAAATGGAACCTCCCCCTCTATCTGCAAGTCACACATCATCTTGGAAATATACCATTGTTCCTTCAGTGTCACTGGGTCAAAACTATGGAATTCCCTAACACCATTGTGGATGTACCACGCCAAGTGATTTAAGAAGGCAGCTCACATCACTTTCTCAAGGGCAACTGGAAATGGGCAATAAATGTTGGCCAATTGTGTGGAGATGGAAAGTGCAGAATAATTTATAAAATTGTAAACTATACACAAATGTTTCTTGATTTCTGTACAGGAATTAGTGGCTTTTGGAGTCAGTAATATGTTTTGTGGAGCATTTCGTGGTTTTGCAGGAAGCACAGCTCTGTCTCGAACTGCTGTTCAAGAAAGCACAGGAGGTAAAACACAGGTATGGAATAGACTTTGCAGATTATTATCACCTTCTTGATCTGTATTGCTCTGTTAGCTTGAGGTTATAGAACACAATCAAGAAACTAACAAGAATACAGTCAGCTCCTGACACATTTTTTGATTCGACTGCAACTATAAATTGCTTACCTTCTACTGAAATACCATACAGAATATAATCACCAGCATTGCGTATTTCAACACTCTGGGATGTAGGCCATCAGGTCCTGAGGATTTATCAATTTTGGGCCCCATTAAAGATGCGAGGTGGGGGAGCAAGGAAGATATACACTTGAAATTATCTAATTGTTGCATTTGTTTCTGAACACACTAACAAGCTTCAGAAAAGGAATCTTCAAACAGAATTAACTCCAAGGGAAAACAAAATGTCTGCAACATGTCAGTGTACAGTTTGTTGAGCCATCAGGGCTGATGAACACACTTGTCAACATAGTTGCAGAGTGGAAAATCATCCAGTGACAGAGTTCAGTCATGGGTGAGCATTTGTGAGCACTGACTCATCACACTTGAGAGGGATGTGAAGCTGTTGGCTTCACTTGGCAGCAGACACCCTCATGAGATAGTAGATGTGTTGGTTTTAATTTCTTATAATTCCCTAGATTCTGGAAATGTCCGATCAAATTGGAAAATAGCAAATATTGTTCTTGAATTCAAGAAAGAAGATAGGCAGAAAGCAGGAAATTACAGGAGAGTAACTTAAATATCTCTCATTGGGAAAATACTGAAATCTATTTTCAAGAGTTTATAACAGGGCACTTAGGAAATCTCAATGCAGCCAGGCAGAGACAACATGCTTTCATGAAAGGAAATTGTTATGGATTCATAGAATCATACAGTGCAGAAAAGGCCCTTTGGCCCATCGAGTCTGCACTGACATATCAACCACTACAGATGTGCTAATTCTAATTCCATATTCTTGAATGTTATGATATTTGAAGTTCTCATCCAAGTGTTTTTTGAAAATTTCAAAATTTTCAGCCTCCACTACCTTCCCAGACAGTGCATTCCAGATTCCTACAATCTGCTGATTGAAAAGGCTTCTTCCCAAATCCCTTCTCAATCTCCTGCCCTTTAACCCAAATATAGGCCCTCTCATGAATAACCCCTCAACTAAGGGGAACACCTGCTATTTCACCTTGCGCATACCTCTCATAATCTTATATACCTCAATCATATCCTCCTTCGTCTTTTCTATTCTAAAGAAAATAATCCAAGCGGATTTAATCCCTCCTTATAGCTTAATTTCTCCATTCCAGGCAATATCCTAGTGAACCCTCTCCAGTGCTACCACATTTTTCCAGTAACAAGATGACCAGAACTGCACACAGTACTCCAACTGTGGCTTGACCGATGCTTTGTATAACTCCCACATTAACTCCTTGCTCTTATAGTCTATGAAATGACTAACAAA
This sequence comes from Hemiscyllium ocellatum, assembly GCF_020745735.1. Lineage (NCBI taxonomy): Eukaryota > Metazoa > Chordata > Chondrichthyes > Orectolobiformes > Hemiscylliidae > Hemiscyllium > Hemiscyllium ocellatum. Next base: position 59,887,422 of record NC_083423.1, read on the forward strand.
AGCAAGAATCCCAATGTAACTATTGTATTCATTTGCTCTGCTGACTTCAGGGATCTGTGAATAATTAGCCCAAGATTCCTCTGTTCCTATAAGCTGCCCAGTGTCCTGCCAAATATGCCTTCACCTTGTTTCTTCTTCCAAAGTGCATCACCTTGTACCTATTAGGGTTAAATGTCACCTGCCACTGGTCTGTCCATCTGACCAATCCATCTATATAGCTATCTTCTTTGCTATTAACCAATCAACCAATGTTGGTGTCATCTGCAAATTTGTCTAACATTCCCCCCTACATTTTCATCTATCTTATTTATGTGAATGACAAACAATAAGGATTCCAGTACTAATTCTTGTGGTACACAACTGAACACCAGCCTCCAGTCACTCAAGCAACATTCTACCATTACCTTTTGTGTCCTATAACTAAGCCAGTTTCTGATCCACTTCACCAAGTGTCCCTCAATTCCTTGTGTTTAAACTTGCAGGACATTGTCAAAAGATTTTCTAAAATCCATATAAACTACATCAACTGAATTTCCCTCATCCACAGACTTAATCATATCTTCAAAACATTCTGAACAAATTTGTTAGGCATGACCTCCCCCTGACAAAACCATGTTGACTATCCCGAATTAGCTCATGTCTTTCCAAGTGGATATTGAATCACTTCTTCAGAATTTTCTCCAATAGTTTCCCAACCACTGACATGAGACTGACCATTCCATAATTTTCTGGTTCGTTTCTACCACCCTTCTTAAAAACTGGAACCAGATTAGCCATCCTCCAGTCCTTTGCCAATATCCTCTTGCCAGAGAGGAATTAAAAATTTGTGTCAGAGCCCATGCAATTTCTTATCTCACCTCCCATAGCAGCCTGGGATGCAATTCATCCAGGCCAGGGGATTTGTCTGCCCTTAAGTCCAAGCAAGCCTCCAACATCCCCCCATTTCCTGAGTCAAAATGTGCAAATTCCTAACAGTCTCTTTTCCTGAATTTAGTACCTATATTCTTGTTTTCCAGCATGAAGACTGAAAAGAAGAATTCATTCAATGCCCTTCCAATATTCTGCGGTTTCGCGCACAGGTTGCTCCCTTGGTCCCTAATGGCCCTACTCTTTCCCTGGTTAACCTCTTCCCTTCAATGAATTTCCAAAATATCTTAGATTCTCCCTAACCTGCTTGTATGTCCTTTTTCATGTGCCCTTATTGCTCTTCTATTTGCTTTTCTGTATTCCTCTGGGGCTGCAGCTGAATTGTCCCCTTTGGACTTCATAAAAGCCTTCTCTTCTTCCTCACCCAGTCTTGAATTGTCCAAGATTTCCAGGATTCTCTGAACTTATTGCTTCTATATTTCCCTCCAAAGGGTACATGTTAGATTTATACACTCTCTAGCCCCTATTTGAATGCCCCTCACTGTTCTGTTGTAGACTTACCTGCAAGGAGCTGGTCCCAAACTACTGTTGGCCAGCTCCTGCTTTATTTTATTAAAATCTTCCTTTCCCCCAATCCAAAGCCATCTTTAGCAGGCCATCTATTTCCTTGTCCAGGACAAATTTGAACTGGACCATGTTGTGGTTGCTATTGATAAAATGTTCCCTCACTACTTTTTTCCTCAGAATCAGATCCAGCACTGAGCCTTCAACGTGTTGATATAAAAAAACTCCCCTGGATATATTTCAAGAAATCCTCCATCTCTAAACCTTTAAAATTATGACTGCCCAATTTATGTTGGGAAATTTGAAATCCCCTAGATTATAACTTTTACATACCTCTGTGAACTGTCTACATATTTGCTCCTCTATTCTGTGTCCCCTCCTGCTGCCAGACTAGCTTAAACTCCTCCCAAGTCTACTTGTAAGGATGTTAGTCTCAATGTGATTTTGGTGCAATGTGCCATCTTCCTCAAAAATGATCCCAATGATCCAGGAATCTAAAAGCTTCCCTCTTACACCAACTCTTGAGTCACGCATCTATCCTATTTTCCTATTTCTAAATTCACTAGCATGTGGCACCAAGAGTAATCCAGAGATTACGACCATTGAGGTCCTGCTTTTTAATCTACTGCTAAACTCCCTGAATTCTTAATGTAAGACCTTATTCCTCACTTTGCCCATGCCATTGGTACCAGCATATGCCATCACCCTCTCCTTCAGGATGCCCTGTAGCTACTCAGTGACATCTGTGACCCTGGCACCAGGGAGGCAACACCTCATTCTAGAACATAGAACATAGAACAGTATGTTACATTACAGGCCTGTTGGCCCTCGATGTTGTGCTGACTTTTATCCTACTCTAAGATCAAACTAACTTACATACCTTACATTTTACTATCATTCATGGGTCTCTTAAGTGTCCCTAATGTAATTGACTCTACTACCACTGCTGGCAGTGCATTCCATGCACTCTCTATGTAAAGAACCTACCTCTGACATCTCCCCTAAACCTTCCAACAATCACCTTAAAATTATGCCCTCTGGTGATAGCCATTTCCCCCGGGGAAAATGTCTCTGGCTATCCACTCTACTTATGCCTCTCAACATCTTAGTCAAAAATCGCACAACACCAGGTTATAGTCCAACAGGTTTATTTGGAAGCATTAGTTTTCAGAGTGCTGCTCCTGCATCAGGTAGCTGTGGAACAGAATCATAAGACACAGAATTTATAGCAAAATATCACACTGTCATGCAACTGAAATGATATGTTGAACAAATCTAGATTGCTGTTAAGTCTTTCACCTTTTAGAATGGGTTGCAGGTTTCAGTTCATTTGAGAATTCTGCTATAAATTCTGTGTCTTCTGATGCTGTTCCACAGCTACCTGATGAAGGAGTAGCGCTCCAAAAGCTAGCGTTGTGTGATTATTAAGTTAGTCCACCTCAGTCCAACACTGGCTCCTCCATATCATCTCATCATCTTGTACACCTGTATCAAGCCACCTCTCATCCTTCTTCACTCCTATGACAAAAGCCCTCGCTCCCTCAACCTTTCTTCACAAGACCATCCCTCTAGTCCAGGCAACATCCTGGTAAATCTCCTCTGAACCTTCTCTAAAGCTTTCACATCCTTCCTATAATGAGGCAATCAGAACTGAACACAATATTCCAAGTGTGATCTAAGCAGCACTTTATAGAACTGCAGCGTAACTTTGCAGCTCTTAAACTCAATCCCCCTGCTAATGAAAGCCAACACACCATATGACTTCTTCATAGCCCTATCACCTTCCTTCTCCTGAAGAAGTGGCTGTTTGCCCCTAACTAAAGAATCCCTTATCATTATTGCTCTTCCTTTCTTCCTCCCTCTGTGCTGTGCAGTCAAGCTGTTTATGATGCCCAAAGTGTGGCTCTGACTGAACTCCTCTGAGGTGCCAGAACCCTCATCTGCTTCCAAAATGGAATACCAGTTAGTGAGTGGTATCCCAGGAGACACCTGCACCACCTGCGTGTACTTTCTGCACTGTCCGATGGTCGCCCATTCCCTTGTATGACCACCTCTCTGAATATGCTATCCACGTAACTCTCAACCTTGCAGGTGTACCACATTGTCTCCAACCATCATTCCAGCTCCAAGACTGGGGGTTCCAGCTTCTAAGCCAGGGACACTGCCTGCATGTGGGGTCATCTAGGACCTTGGCAGTGTCCAGGGCACCCTACATCTTGTTTGACTCATTTATTGAAGTTTTTTGGAAGCAGCATGGGTGGGGGCAATTTCTCCAGTCTGCTCACGAAATGCCTTGGCACCACCAGCCCCATTAATGGCACAACTTGTGTGGCAACATTAGGTGGGAGTTTCCTCTGTACCCCTCAACCAAAGATCGAACTATCTACTCTTCACAGATTCTAGTGCTATCAGTGTCTGTCGGTTTCCATAATTGTCAGGGTTAGATTGTGTAACTCCACAACACCACTCACACCTGTTTGTTGTAAAATTTGTTTTCTTTCAGGTGAGGTGGAACAATGATATACGAGAATACACTTGGTTCTATAACCTTCTTGTGCATGACATTGACATGACCCTCCTCAACCCTCTCACTCATACTCCATTTATGAAGGCGCCTGATGTCTGAGTGACACATCGAGCTACTTATATTGAATTTGTGGGATTATTGGGTACTCAGCTTACTCAAGCACATGCAGCTCTTTATAGAATTAGGGAGCTGATCCCCAGGTTCTCACTAGCCACTCACCTTTCCAGATCTTACCAGAACATCAAATCTTTTATGACCCGGGCCTACATCTTTCTAGTCATTCCTCCACTGCTAACCTCCAGGCCCAATGTCATCCAGGTCCTTCTTTTGTATCTGTGGGTGGATTTCATTGAGACACCAACAACAATATCTCTCACCTCTCAGTGGCTATCTCAGTTAATACCTCAGGAGAAGTGTCAGGGAACTTTGGAACCAGTTGTGGCTATCTGCCTGTGCCAATTCTGGTGATCTGCAAACTTTCATGAGCCATTTCCTCTGAGTCACAAACCCACTTCATGGCTTCCCTGGCTTTCAAAACATTGTCCATTTCGAGCTCTTGCCTCCAGGCAGCTCTTCGAGTGCCTAACTCTCCTGCTCTATCATATCAATGGTCTCAATATGATGCAGAGAACATGATTTGGAATTGTTCCCCAAGGATTGTGTTCTCAATCCCAGATTGAAAGTCCAATCCTAGAAATTTGTCTAGAAGTGAATAGAATAGAATCAATTGACACAGAAAATTGTGCCTGTCTTTCCCATAGCCCTGCAAATTCCCCCTCTAGTAGTATTGATCTAATTCCTTTTTAACAATGATTATTGATTTGCTATCCATCACCTATTCAAGTTGCGGATTTCAGATCTTAACAATTAGTTTTATTAGAAATAAATTATCCACATATTCTATGCCAAAGTTTTCACATTTTGTTGAGATTACATTCCCTCCAGTGTAGAAATGGGCCCTTCAGCCTACCAGTTCACCCGACCCACCAAACGAGAACCCACCCAGACCCATTTCCTTCTGACTAATGCACCTAACGCAATGGGCAATTGAGCATGGCCAATTCACCTGACCTGCACATATTTGGATTATGGGAGAACACCAGAGCACCCAGAGGAAACCCACGCAGAATATTCAAACTCCACACAGACAGTCACCTCAGGCTGGAATCAAGCCTTGGACCCTGGTGCTGTGAGCAACAGTGTTAACCACTGAGCCACTGCGCCACCCCAATGTGATAATGTGTGATCAATCCTCATCATTGGAAGCCACCTCTCCTGATCTATCGTATCATCCCTGTAAATCCTCTTTACACCCTCCCCAAAGCCTCAAAATACTCCTTAAACAACATACCTATCAGGAACTAAGAGACTTTGCACCAAGAAACTGACTGCTGAACATACGGGGTGTTTATAATTGAGGAAAATAGCAATTGATTAAAATGAGAACATTTTTAATTGATTAATCCATTGATTCATTTTGACACAGCTTGCTAGTCTGATATCTGCTGTGATGGTGATGATTGTAACTCTGGCCATTGGGTTTCTGCTTGCACCACTACCCAAGGTAGGTACTCAGATATTTATGCTCTAAAATGACAGTCTGGGCTTTAATGATGGCTTTTTATTGCCTAATGTCAACAGTGTCACCTGAGGTTGAGTAGAAACAGTGCAATCATTGAAATCTGACAAATGCCTTTGCTGGTTTTAGGAGGTATATGCAATGCAAATCTCCATTTCACTGGAGAGCCATTGTTTAATCAGATATATAAAAAAACAAGTTCTGCATAATTGGCAAAACTCATTTATTTGTCGGTTTTTTGGCCATTTAGGAGTGCCACAGGAGTGTCTGAAATTCAACTGCTCTTAATGTATGAAAACATGGAATTGCACAGAAGAGACCATTCAGTCCATCACTTCTCTGTGGCCTCTTTGAAAGAGCTATCTAATAAATTTCACACCCCAGTTGTCTCCCAATGAACTTGAATGCTTTTTGTTTCAAGTATTGTTTCGATTCTCTTTTGAAAGCTATTATTGAATATGCTTTCAGTGCCATTTCAGATCATGAGTAACTGCATGCAATCATTTCCCATCTCCTTCTTGGTGCATTTGCCATCATCTTAAATCAATGTATTTTGCTTGCCACCCTGCTTGCCACAGCAAGCAGGTTCTTTTTATCTGCTCAGTTAAAACCCTTCATGATTTTTTAACACTGATGAATCTCCTCTTAGAAGTGATCTAAGGAGAACACTTCTAGTTTCCCTATTGTTTCCACAGATCTGAGATCCCTCAACTCTGACATAATTCTAGTAAATCCTGACTATACCTTTAACACTGCCTTGACATCCTTCGTACAGTATCATATCGACAAATGCATACAATTCTGCAAATGAAAACAATTCCATGTTTTATAAATGTTTGACCCAACCTCCTTGTTTTTGTACTCTGTAAATATGACACAACTTTAGAATACTGTATACAACTTTAAGATTTCTTAACAGAAGAAAGTGAAAAGTATAAAATTGTTTCAAGAAATAAAAATGATTTTCATTGTCTAATAATGTATTAACAGATACATGGCAAAGACTGTAAAAATGATTAATGAGGCATTTTAGTTGGAACCCATTACCGTGTATACCTTTGGATAAGGTCTAGTCCTCATTCCCAGATAAAACTTTGTGGCATTGTTGCTCATACCTATTCATAATCTATAAGGGAGCTCAATACAAAGGATCTGAACAAAACAGTCAGCCTTGAAATGAAGCTCATAACCCATCCATACAAATCTTGTATTGCTCTATCAGAAGTCAAAATAGCAGGAGTCTGGTCTTTTAAATGTGTTGACATACCTATTTATTTTGTCTTTTTATTCTCCTCACAGTCGGTTTTAGGAGCTCTTGTCATCATAAATTTGAAAGGAATGTTAATGCAATTTAGAGAAATCGGGATTCTGTGGAAGAAAGACAAGTTTGACTGTGTAAGTGCAAATGAGACGCAGTGTCAGCTGCTGCATTATGTAAGTGACTTCATCAGCTACCATTTTTGAGAAGCAGATTCCCAGATGTGGAGCTCAGAGAGAAAGTAGAGGAGATGACATCACAAAGAATAGGCAGAAGAAACACAATCAGCCCCACATATGTTTCCCATTCAATCAAAGTCAGTAACAGGCAGTGAGGAAAGATGTACACAAAAACTTTCTGGGATTCTGCCTGCCATTCAGGGCCTTTCTGAACATCTCTCTCTTTCTCACTGATTACTAGAACTATTGTGCTGTAATGAATTTTATAGAAATACTGGCACTTGGTTAATGACGTTTTTATAACAACTGAGGAAATAGGACTTCCTGTTTCTTCCACGAATAAGTTATGAAACAGGAACTAACTTACAGTTGTCAACATTTGACCATTTTGTCTTTTTGTTCAACTTTTCATTCTCACTGTTTCTGTTTCACTCTCCCCTTTTCTATGATTCTCTATTGCCCTGTTTTGATTTGACTTCATATCTCTGTTATTTTGTTCTCTCTGTTTATCTTTCTTTCTTTCCCTTTGCTTCACCGTCTTTCCATTCCCTTTCCTCTTTCCAACCAGCACAATGATTTTGCTTTTAATGAGCACCTCCTCAGTCCAATAAGAGACACTCTTCCTTCATCCAGTTATAAATATTTTGTGTGTTTTCTCTGAAAGTAACAGTATGAAAATCCAGGTTACTTTACATTAGATTTTAAGTCCTTCAATATTCTCAGTATCTCAAAAGAGTAAGCCTCTTCCTTTAAACAAACTCCCTTTCAAATATCAAATTCAATTTTTAAAAAAAGTCTAAGCCAGTATCACTATTTTCTGAGTTGTTTCATCTACTTGGGTGACTTGATTGTCCCTCAGTGTTACTGCCTGCACTGTCACTCAGTGTTACTGTGACACTGTCTGGCAGTGTTACTCCCACATTACACCTCAGTATCAGTTTATTAACAGGTTTTGAAGAACTGAATCTATAATATTGACGCAAGTCTTCATTTCTTTCAGCTGGTTTGGATAATGGCTTTCATTGCTGCTGTTCTTCTTGGGCTTGACATTGGTCTTGGGGCAGGTGTAGGATTCGAACTGCTGACTGTTGTGTTCAGAACACAGTTGTGAGTATATTCCAACCTATGAGCTGCTGTTTAGAGTTGTGGACTCATGAATGTTTTAATTGTTTTCTCTCTGAAATCTTTCTATCATTCCCAAAGTATGCTCCCAGAATTGGACACAATCTCCAGTTGAAGGTGAATTGTTATTACGAAGGTTATTCATAACTGCTTTGGTTTTGAACTCTGTTCATGGATTTTCAAAACAGGAATCCAGTTTAAACATTTGAAGTTTTCCACCTTGAATGGTTTATGCATATTTACCTTCAGGCCCCTCTGCTCCTTTTGAATTGCATTTTAAAACTTTATCCTGTTGTTGCACATTTTTCGCATCAGTTCACATTTCTCTGCATGAAATTTCATCTGCCACATATCCATCAGTTTCACCTCTTGAAATCTCTCACTGTCCTCCCCACGTTTAACAAATTTTTCAACATTCCTGCCATATTACGTCATGTATACCCAAATGGTATATCATTCATGCACATCAAGAAAAGCATTGGTCATAGTATTGGCACCTGCAAAAATTGCATTGTACAATGTCCTGCAGCCTGAATTACAACTGCAATTACAAACACTTGTATCTGTTTCCTACCTCTGTTGCCCATGTGCTTTGACTTTTCTCCAAGTCAATTATGTGGCTTTTTATCAAAGACCTCTGGAAGTCCATCTAAACCACATCAATTGTCGTCATCAACCATCTCTGTTACCTGATCAAAAACTCAACAAAATGAATCACTACCTTGAACAAACCTATGGTTTGCCTTCAATACTCCAAAATATTCCAAGTGACTTCTACTTGTGCCTCAGATTACTGCTTTGAAGATTGAGATTAAGCTTTAAGGTCTGTGGATGCTACGAATCCCTACACTCTATTCCTGGTGACTTACCAACTTTCAACAAAACAGCAAGTAAACTGTTACACTGGCACAGCCCCTTCCATTACAGCAAGTACATTGTGTGGTGGTACCTGGTTTCACCTTTCGGACACATTGCATAAAGCCCAATTTGTTGCATTGTTGCAAATTGTATTTTCCATAAATCCCTCTCTATCGCCTTGAACAAAGACTCTTCTCTTTCCATCCTTCAGTTTTAATGGACTGTAAGAAATCCGAAACTCCAAGCACAATCCAATTGCAGAAATGTAGGTCACTGATAAGTGAATTGATGCTTTCTCTGTGCTTTTACTTCATTTTATTTCATTTTACGCTTTGATTATATTTTATCAAATACACATTGAAAGCTCTGACAATGGTGTCATAAGTGGAGGTTTCTCTATTTACATGTGCTTTGCTAAAACATCATCTGCAATGCTGATTGCACAGAGAAAGGTACTGACCTGGTTTGAATTGGCTGTTCATTCTGAAGCATTCCTGTGTCCAGTGAATCATCTATGCCAGTTTGGCCATATTTCAACTTGTCATGGACTTTTCTCATCTATGGTGCTGTTAGGGCCTGTTCCATGACTTCCCCCTTATTAGAGATTGCTTCCTGCATTTTCCATTTTGTCAGTCACCATGTGGATTGGGCTGTTCCTTTTGTGACTCCCCCCTGCTTTGTCCTGTTGCTAGATTACTCATTCACTGCCACTATCTTTTTTTTGGTGGGTCTTAGATCATGACCAACCCGCTGTCTCAACCTTTAGCTTTTAGAAATCTATTTCTTTCTTAAACACATTCAGTGACTTCATATTATCCTGCAGTAGAGACTCCCACAGATTCACTACTCTTTGAAGAAATTTCTCATCTTATTTCAAAATTGCCTACTCCATAGGGAAACGAGGGATGGGCAGTAGATGATGGCCCAGGCAGCGATACCCAAATCCCACAAATGAATTTTAAAAAAGCAGGAATATTTGGATTTGGAGAAGATGACCTGAGGCCTATGTCAATACTGTCTTGGTCACTGTTAATGAGGTGGTAATCATTGGTTTATTGCAATGACTTTAATATGGGGGTTGGAAGTTCATTTCAGACTCAAATGGGACACCAAGATTGCAAATAATCTGCTTTACCCTTCTGGGGCAGAATGTGGATGATATATAGGGGGGGACCTCATGTAGATCCTTGCAGGACCCTACAGGTGACCCTACGTGAGCAGGGAGGGAAATCACTGTAAGTGATTCTCTGGCTATGATTGGATAGATAAGAATTGAAACAACACAGTGGCCCTGGACAGCTGGACAACAGTGGAGAGAGGTTAGAGAAGAATGATGTGGTCACTCTGTCAAAAGCTGCTGACACATTGAGGAGGATGGTGTGACTATTCTGTAAAGGATTGAAGATGTATTGGGAGGATGAGGAAGTATCATTTGAGGGATTGAGTGCCAGAGCCATGATGTCATGCTGCAACTGTACAAAATGCTAGTGTGGCCTCATTTGGAACATTGTGTACAATTCTTGTCGCCCCATCACAGGAAGGATGTGGAAGCATTGGAAAAGGTGCAGGGGAGATCTACCAGGATGTTGCCTGGTCTGAAGGGAAGGTCTTATGAGGAAAACCTAAGGGACTTGAGTCTGTTCTCATTGGAGGCTAAGAGGAAATTTAATAGAGACACAGATGATCAGATTGGTTAGATAGGGTGGACAGTGAGAGTCCTTTTCCAAGGATGATGATGTCAGCTTGTACAAGGGGGCATAGCTACAAATTGAGGGGTGATAGATTTAATACAGATGTCAGAGGCAGGTTCTTTATTCAGAGAGTGGTAAGGGCATGGAATGCCCTGCCTGCCAGTGTAGTTAGCTCAGCCACATTAGGGGCATTTAAACAGTCCTTGGATAAGCATATGGGTGGCACAGTGGCACAGTGGTTAGCACTGCTGCCTCACAGCGCCAGAGACCCAGGTTCAATTCAGGCAACTGTCTATGTGGAATTTGCACATTCTCCCCATGACTATGTGGGTTTCCACTGCGTGGGTTTCCTCTGGGGGCTCCGGTTTCCTCCCACAGTGCAGGATAGGTGAATTGGCCATGCTAAATTGCCCGTAGTGTTAGGTGAAGGGGTAAATGTTGGGAATGAATCTGTGTGGGTTGCTCTTTGGAGGGTTGGTGCGGACTTGTTGGGCCGAAGGACCTGTTTCCACACTGTAAGTAAGCTAATGATGATGGGATAGTGTAGGGGATGGGCTTAGATTAGTTCACAGGTCGTTGCAACATTGAGGGCTAAAGGGCCTGTTCTGCACTGTATTGTTCTATGTTCTATGTTATTTTTATCGCAGTGGTTAGGAAAAAGAAGGAAGCATATGTCAGGTATAGACAAGATAGACTGAGTGAATGCTTAGGAGAGTATAAAGGAAGTAGGAGTATACTTAAGAGGGAAATCAGGAGGGCAAAAAGGGTACATGAAATAGCTTTGGTAAATAGAATTAAGGAGAATCCAAAGGGTTATTACAAATACATTAAGGATGAAAGGGTAACTAGGGAGTGAGTAGGGCCACTCAAAGATCAGCAAGGTGGCCTTTGTGTAGAGCTGCAGATGATGGGGAAACATTAAACGAGTATTTTGCATCAGTGTTTATTGTGGATAAGGACATAGAAGATATAGAATTTAAGGAAATCGATGGTGGTATCTTGAAAGATGCTCATATTACAGAGGAGGAAGTGCTGAATGTCTTGAAACGCATAAAAGTGGATAAATCCCAAGGACCTGATTGGGTGTACCCTAGAACTCTGTGGGAAGCTAGGGAAGTGATCACTGGGTCCTTTGCTGAGATTATTGTATCATCAATAGTCACAGGTGAGATGCCAGGAGACTGGAGGTTGGTTAACGTGGTGCCACTGTTTAAGAAACATGATAAGGAAGAGCCAGGTAACTATGGACTAGTGAGCCAGCTAATTATGGACTAGTGAGCCTGACGTCAGTGTTGGGCAAGTTGTTAGAGGGGATCCTGAGGGACAGGTATTTGGAAAGGCAAGGACTGATTAGGGATTGATGAAAGTGAGTACTGCATATGCTGGAGATCAGAGTCAAGATTAGAGTGGTGCTGGAAAAGCACAGCAGGTCAGGCAGCATCCGAGGAGTAGGAAAATCGATGTTTTAGGCAAAGGTCCTTCATCAGGAATGAGGCTGGGAGTCTCAAGGGTGGAGAGATAAATGGGAGGGGTGGGGGTGGGGCTGGGGGGAAGGTAGCTGAGAGTGCCATAGGTGGATGGAGGTGGGGGTGAAGGTGATAGGTTGGAGGAGAGGGTGGAGCAGATAGGTGGGAAGAAAGATTAACTGATTAGGGAAATCACGTTTCATGAACTTGATTGAAATTTTTTGAAGAAGTTACCAGGAGGATTGATGAGGGCAGAGCAGTAGATGCGATCTATATGGACTTCAGTAAGGCGTTCAACAAAGTTCCCCATGAGAGACTGGTTGGCAAGGTTAGATCTCATGGAATACAGGGAGAACTAGCCATTTGGATACAGAACTAGCTCGAAGGGTGTTGGTAGAGGATTGTTTTTCAGACTGGAGGCCTGTGACCAGTGGATTGATGCTGTATCCGCTACTTTTCATTAATTATATAAATGATTTGGATGTGAACACAGGAGGTATAGTTAGTAAGTTTGTAGATGACATCAAAATTGGAGGCGCAGTGGACAGCAAAGAAGGTTACCTCAGATTACAACAGGATCTTGAACAGATTGGCCAATGGCCTGAGAAGTGGCTGATGGATAATTTAGATAATTTAGATAAATTTAGATAAATGTGAGGTGTTGCATTTTGGGAAAGCAAATCTTGACAGGACTTATTCACTTGATGGTAAGGTCTTAGGGAATGTTGCTAAACAAAGAGGCCTTGGAGTGCAGGTTCATAGCTCCTTGAAAGTAGAGTCGCAAGTAGATAGGATAGTGAAGAAGGCATTTGGTATGCTTTCCTTTATTGGTCAGAGTACTGAGTACAGGAGTTGGGAGGTCATGTTGCGGCTCTACAGGACATTGGTCCACTTTTAGAATTTTGTATGCAATTCTGGTCTCCTTTCCATCAGAAGGATGTTGTGAAATGTGAAAGAGTTCAGAAAAGATTTTCAAGGATGTTGCCAGGGTTGGAGGATTTGAGCTAGAGGGAGAGTTGAATAGGCTGGGGCTGTTTTCCTTGGAGCGTTAGAGGCTGAGGAGTGACCTTATAGAGGTTTATAAAATTATGAGGGTTATGGATAGGATAAATAGACAAAGTCTTTTCCCTGGGGTTGGGGAGTCTAGAACTAATCCCAAATGGGATTAGATTAATTTAGGATACCTGGTCAGCATGGACAAGCTGAACTGAAGGATTTGTTTCAATGCAGTACAGCTCTATGACTCTACGTTAACTTCTGCTGGACTTAAAGGAAGGAAGATGAGAGCGATAAAAGGAATTGGCCAGGGTGAGAGGGAGTAATGGTTGTAGTGAGAACAAGGGTATCAGTTGTGGAGGTCAGCATGGGATTCAGCAAATCAAAAGTTGTAGAAATATTATAACAAATGAACATTTGAAGGCTAGCCAGCTGGAATGTCGAAATTGCAGTTCTAAGTTAATTGGGTAAAATTTTACCAATGGATGGATACAAAGGAAAATAAGCTTGTGACGTGGGTAGAGTAACACATGGAAGGTGACTGGAGATGGCCATAGTTGTGATTTGAAGAGTAAGATCACGTGAGATGGTAAATCAAGGATATGGCCATGAGTATGGAGAGTTTACTTAAAGAGAGAGATTTTCTAGTTCAGAGTTTTTCCAACAACACAATTGCTAAAACTCTTTTAGTGTCAGGAACAGATACACATCTGAAAATGGTGTTAAGGAAGATAACATGCACAAAGTATTGAATGAATTGAATTGAATTGCATTGAATTGAATTTATTGTCAAAGGTACCGAGGCATAGTGAAAAGCTTTGTCTTGCAAGCAATACAGACAGATCACAGAGTTAAATAGCATAGATAAGTAAATAATAGGTAAAGAGCAGCAAAAACAAAAGCACAAGTACAGGCAAATGTCAACAGTTTGTGAGTCAATTCAATATCCTTAACAGTGGGGTAGAAACTGTTTTGAAACCAGCTGGTGCGTGAGTTCAAGCTCTGTATCTTCTCCCCGACAGTGGAGGTTGTAGAAAAACATTGACAGGGTGGGATGGATCTTTGAGAATGTTGGTGGCCTTTCTTTGACAGTGGGCCCGGTAGATGGAGTCTATAGATGGAAGGTTGACCTTTGTGATCATCTGGGCCGAGTTCACCACTCTCCATAACCGTCTCCGATCTTGAATGGTACAGTTGCCATACCAGGTAGTGATACATCCAGACAGAATGCTCTCAGTGGCACACCTATAAAAGTTGTCAAGGGTATTCACCGTCATGCCAAATTTCCTCAGCTGCCTGAGGAAGAAGAGACGTTGTTGGGCCTTTGTAACCAGTGCGTCCGCATGAAGAGTCCAAGAAAGCTTGTTGTGGATGACCACTCCCAGGAGCTTGACACTCTGCACTCATTCCACCTCAGTGCTGTTAATGTGTAGGGGGCTATGAGTAACATCCCACCGAAAGTCAATAATGAGTTCCTTGGTTTTGCTGGCATCGAGAGCTAGGTTGTTCTCAGTGCACCATTTTTTCAGGTCTTCCACCTTCCATCTGTAATTTGTTTTGTCACCATCTGAGGTTTGACCACCTATGGTGGTGTCATCAGTGAATTTGTAAATGGCATTAGTCTGGTATTTGGGTGCAGTCATGGGTATACAGTGAGTACAGTAGGGGCTGAGTACACACCCCTGGGGGACTCCAGTGTTGAGTGTTAGTGAGGATGAAATATTGTCCCCAAACTTCACTGATTGTGGCCTGTGAGTCAGGAAACTGAGGATCCAGTTGCAGAGTGTGGGACTTAGTCCGCGATCACTAAATTTAGTAATCAGTCTCAAGGGGGTAATAGTGTTGAAGGCTGAACTGTAGTCAATGAGTAGGATTCTTACGTAGCTGTTCTTGGTGTCAAGATGTTCCAGGGAAAAGGCAAGTGATATGGCATCTGACATGGATCTGTTGGCTTGATAGGCAAATTGGAGTGGGTCAAGAGTAGTGGGGAGGCTGGAGCTGATTAATGCCATGACCAGCCTTTCAAAGCACAGCATGACTACTGAAGTTAGGGCCACTGGGCGGTAGTCACTGAGACATGCTACATGAGCCTTCTTAGGCACAGGGATGATGTTGGCCCTCTTGAAACAGGCAGGGACAGTGGCCTGCTGCAGGGAGAGGTTGAAGATGTCCGAGAATACCTCTGCCAGTTGACCTGCGCATGCTCTGAGTGCACAGCCTGGTACTCCGTCTGGTCCCAGCGCTTTCCTTGGATTCACACAAAGGAAACCTGATCTGACGGTTGGGATAGGTTCATCAGGATTTGTCAGTATAGGTGTTACCTCTGCATTGAAAGTCTGCTCAAAGCGAACATAGGCAGCGTTGACATGATCGGAGAGGGATATCGTCTGCTATCTCACACTGTCTCCTTTCAGAACCTATGATGTCATTCAGTCCTTGCCATAGTCACCAGGTGTCTGTCTGGGTCTCTAGTTTGGATCAGTATTTGTCCTTGGCTGTCTGAATGGCTCTGCGAAGGTCATACTTGGATTCTTTATATTTGAGTGGGTCTCCTGATCTGAAGGCCTCACACCTGGTTTTAAGCAGGTTCTGTATGTCTTGATTCATCCAGGGTTTCCTGTTGGGGAACACTCGGATTGACTCCCTTGGTATGCAGTCCTCCACACACTTGCTGATAAAGTCTGTGACGGTGGTGGTGTACTCATCCACGTACCTGTGAACTGTTTGAACACGGCCCAATCAGCCGATTCCAGACAGCACTGTAGTTGATCCTCTGCCTCCTCCAACCAGCACCACACCTGTATCTGCGAAGGGGTCTCCTGCTTGAGCTTTTGCCTGTAAGTCAGGAGTGCAAAATGCTTTCACAGTAATGGAAGTGAGAGTGGGCAATTTGGCCCATCGAACCTGCTCTTCCATTCATTAAGATCATGGCTGACCATTGTCTCAGCTCCTCCTACCTGCATTATCCCCATAACCCTTAATTCCCCTACCATGCAAAAACCCGTCCAATTGTGTCTTGAATATATTTAATGAAACTGCCTCTACAGCTTTCTCGGGCAGAGAATTCCATAGATTCACAATTCTCTGGGAAAAGCATATCCTCCTTATCTCTGTCCTAAATCTATTCCCCCACTATCTAGAGGCCGTGTCCCCTAGTCCTAGTCTCACCCACCAGTGGAAACAACTTGCCTGCCTCTATCTTATCTATGAAAAAATGAAGACTGCAGATGCTGGAGATCATGTTCGAAAAGTATGGCGCTGGAAAAGCACAGCAGGTCAGGCAGTGTTCAAGGAGCAGGAGAGTAATGTTTTAGGCATAAGTCCTTCATCAGGAATGTGTGGGTGGCGGGGGGGGTCGGTGGGGGGGAGGAACTGAGTCATAAATAGGAAGGTAGGGGTGGGGGGAAGGTAGCTAGGCAGATGATAGGTAAATGCAGGTGGGGGGTGATTGTGATAGTTCGGTGGGGAGGGTGGAGCGGATAGATGGGAAGGAAGATGGACAGGTAGGACAGGTCAAGAGGGTGGTACTGAGTTGGAAGGTTAGATCTGGGATAAATTGGGGGGAAGGGAGATTATGGAACTAGTGAAGTTGATGTTGATTCAGTGCAGTTGTTGAGGCGTTCTTCCTCGAGTCGTCGGGTGGCTTGGATTTGGCGTTGGAAGAAGTCCAGGATTTTCATATCTTTAGCAGAGTGAAAGGTGGAGTTGAAGTGCTTGGCCACAGGGCGGTGGAGATTTTTGGTGCGTGTGTCCCGGGGAGGTTCCCTGAAACATTCTGCGAGTTGTCGTCCTGTCTTCCCAATGTGGAGGAGACCACATTGAGAGCAACGGACACTGATGAGATGATAGGATATGCATGAAAATCTCTGCTGGATGTGGAAGGATCCTTTGGTGCCCTGGATGGAGGTGAGGGAGGAGGTATTGCAGGTTTGTAGCAGCAAGGAATGGTTCCAGAAGTGAAGGATGGGTTGGTGGGGGGGCATGGAACTGATGAGTGAGTCGGGGAAGGAATGGTCTCTGCGGAATGTTGATAGGGGTGGGGAAGGAAATATATCCTTTGTGGTGAGTTCTGATTGTAGGTGGCAAAAATGTTGGAGGTTAATGTGCTATATCTGGAGATTAGTGGGGTGGAAGGTGAGGACCAGGGAGTTCTATCCTTGTTGCGATTGGATGGATAAGGTTCAAGGTTGGAGGTGCTGGAACTAAAGGCCATGTGCTGGAGAGCATTGCTGACCATGTGGGAGGGGAAATTGCAGTCCTTGAAATAGGAGGCTATCTGGGATGTCCTGAAGTGGAATTGCTCCTCCTGGGAGTAGATACAGCAGAGGCAGAGGAATTGGGAATAAGGGATTGTGTTTTTACAGGTGTTGGAGGAAGTGTAATCCAGGTAACTGTGGGAGTCTTTGGGTTTGAAGTAAATGTCCATGTTGATTGATTGCCAGAGATAGAGATAGAGGGGTCCAGGTAAACTTGAAGTTAAGATGGAAGGTTTTCATGAAGCTGATGAACTGTTTAACCTCCTTATGGGAGCATGAAGTGGCACCGATATATTTATAGATTGTCAGCCTATATCTATTAGATTAGATTTCCTACAGTATGGAAACAAGCCATTTGGCCCAACAAGTCCTTACTAACCCTCGGAAGAGAAACCCAGCCAGATCTCTTCTCCCATTCCATTTTTACCCCTGACTAATGCACTATGGGCAATATAACATGACCAATTCACTTGAACTGCACATCTTTGGATTGTGGGAGGAAACCCATGGGGAATACGTACAAACTCCACACAGATAGTTGCCCCTGAGGTGGGAATCGAACTCCAGTCCCTGGTGCTGTGAGGCAGCAGTGCTAGCCACTGAGCCACCATGCCACTCTCCAAGAGAAAAGTCCCAGAACTTAGTGGTATTTCACTTTTACCAGACCAGGCTGAGTCTGCAAATCACTGGTACATTTCAGAGTCACTGGGACAATTAATCTGAATATCAGTACATATGTAAATACTGTGTACAATATCTTATTCCAAGATGGCTTTTAATTCTTTCTACTTAAGGAAATTAACTGGTGTGGTTGTGTAGTTTATGGTTTGACATATTGATTAACATACTGATTAACATTTTGCTGCATTTGTAAAATGTTAAAGGACTGGTATACAACAATTAACATTTGCACCACACTGGGGTCAGGCAATAACCATCTGTAATGATAGTATCTCACCATTTCCGTGTTACCATCATGGAATCTTCCACTATCAACATCCTGTGGTTACCATTGACCATAAACTGACATGGGCCAGCCATATAAGTACAGTGACTACAAGAGCAGCTCAGAAACTATAATACTGCGGTGAGTAACTCACTTCCCAACTCTCCAAAACTTGGCAACAGTCTACAAGGGCTCAAGTCAGGCGTGTAGTGGAATGCTCTCCACTTGCTTGATTGACTGCAGTTCCACTAACACTCAGGAAGGTTGACACTATCTTCAACATGCAGTTGGCTTAATATGCACGCATCCACCACCTTTATCATTCAGTTCCTTCACCAGATATGCATAGTGGCAAAAGTGTATACCATCTGCAAGATGCACTGAAGCAACTCACCAGTGCTCCTCTGACATCATCTTCCAACGTGACCTATAGGGACTTCAGTAAAGCTTTCAACAAGTTTCCTCATGTCAGCAAGGTTAGATCACATGGAATAGAGGGAGAACTAACTATCTAGAAACAGAACAGGGCTCTCAGGTAGAATATAGAGGGCGGTGATGGAGGGTTGCTTTTCAGACTGGAGGCCTACGACCAACAGTGTGCCACAAGGATCATTACTGGATCCACTATTTTGTTATTTATATAAATTATTTAGATGTGAACATAGGAGGTATAGTTAGTAAGTTTGCAGATGAAACCAAAATTGAAGATGTAGTGGATAGCGAAGAAAGTTACCTCGGAGTGCAAACGGGATCTTGATCAGATGGGCCAATGGGCTAAGGAATGGCCAATGGAGATTAATTTAGATAAATGTGACGTGTTGCATTTTGGAAAGACCAATCAGGACAGCACTTGTAAACTTAAAGGTAAGGTCCTGGGGAATGTTGCTGAGCAGAGATCATGGAGTGTGGGTTCATAGTTCCTTAAATGTGGAGTCGCAGGTATATAAGATAGTGAAGAAAGCATTTGGTATGATTGCCTTTATTGGTAAGTGCATTAAGCCTAGGAGTTGAGAGGCCATGTTGCAACTGTACAGGATATTGATTAAGCCACTTTTGAAATACTGTGTGCAATTCTGGTCTCCCTGTGATAGGAAGGATGTTGTGAAACTTGAAAGGGTTCATATTGTATGGATGAATTTTAAATTTACAAAATTTACATGGATGTTGCCAGGATTGGAGGGCTTGAACTATAGGGAGAGGCTGAATATGCTGGGGTTAGTTTCACTGGAGTGTTGGAGGCTGAGGGGTGACCTTATTGAGATATTGAAAATCATGAGGGGCTTGGATAGGGTAAGTATACAAAGTTGAAAAATGTGTTGCTAGAAAAACACAGCAGGTCAGGCAGCATCCAAGGAGCAGGAGATTTGATGTTTCGGGCATAAGCCCTTCTTCAGAAATGAGGAAGGTGTGCCAAGCAGGCTAAGATAAAAGGTAGGGAGGAGGGACTCGTGGGAGGGGCGTTGGCAATGCGATAGGTGGAAGGAGATTAAGGTGAGGGTGATAGGCCAGCGAGGGGGTGGGGGCGGAGAGGTCGGGCGGTACTGAGTCCAAGGGTTGGGACTGAGATAAAGTGGGGGAAGGGGAAATGAGGAAACTGGAGAAATCTGCATTCATCCCTTGTAGTTGGAAGGTTCCTAGTCGGAAGATGCGCTCTTCCTCCAGGTGTTGTGTTGCCATGGTCTGGCGATGTAGGAGGCCAAGGACCTGCATGTCCTTGGCAGAGTGGGAGGAGAGTTACAGGATGGTTGGGTTGGTTGGTGTGGGTGTCCCAGAGGTGTTCTCTGAAATGTTCCGCAAGTAGGCAGCCTGTCTCCCTTGGCCTCCTCCATCGCCAGACCATGGCAACACGACGCCGAGAGGAAGAGCGCCTCATCTTCCACCTAGGAACCCTCCAACCACAGGGGATGAATTCAGATTTTTCCGGCTTCCTCATTTCTCCTCCCCCACCTTATCTCAGTCCCAAACCTCGGACTTAGCACTGACTTCTTGACCTGCAATCTTCTTCCTGACCTCTCCACCCCCACCGTCTGTCCGGCCTATCACCCTCACCTTAACCTCCTTCCACCTATCGCATTGCCAATGTCCCTCCCCCAAGTCCCTCCTCCTTACCTTTCATCTTAACCTGCTTGGCACACCTTCCTCAATCCTGAAGAAGGGCTCATGCCCGAAATGTCGATTCTCCTGCTCCTTGGATGCTACCTGACCTGCTGCACTTTTACAGCAACACATTTTTCAGCTCTGATCTCCAGCATCTGCAGTCCTCACTTTCTCCTAAGTATACAAGGTCTTTTCTCCAAGATGGAGGAGTTCAAAACTAGATGGCATAGGCTTACAGTGAGAGAGGAAAGACTTAATAGGGACCTAAGGGGAAACTTTTCCATGCAGAGGATAGTGTGTGTATGGAATGAGCTGCCAGAGGAAGTGGTGGAGGCTGGTACAATTACAACATTTAAAAAACATCCGGATGGGTATATGAATAGGAAGAGTGTAGAAAGATATGGGCTAAATGTTGGCAAATAGGACTAGGTTTATTTAGGACATCTGGTGAGCTGAAGTTGGACCAAGGGTCTGTTTCCATGCTGTATATCTCTATGACATTATAACATTGTCACCACACCATCTTTCCAGATGGACAAGTTCAGTGGATACATGGGAACACCACCACCTGCATGTTCCTCTCCAAACCACTCACCACCCTGACTTGGAAATATATTGCTGTTCCTTCAGTATTGCTGGGTCAAACTCTTGTAATTTCCTCCCTAAACCCACTGTGGGTCTACCTACTGCAGCAGCTCAAGAAGGCAGCTCACCATCACCTTCTCAAGGGGCAAATAGGGATGGATAATAACAGAGACACATTGTAGGGATGAATTTTAAAAATTGCAGCAAGTGATGTAAGTTCATTTGCGCTATGTAGTCTGTTTGTGTAGTATTAATAAGCAGGTAATGTGTGTGAAGCGTTTGGTGTTTTGTCATTCACCAATAAAGAATCTTTATTTAAATTACCTACCACCACTGTAGCATTTGGATCAGTATCCAGAAACACAATGGTAAAAAGTAGTAATCAGTTCAAACAACTAATCAGTACATGGGAATCATCATCATCTGTTGTGCTGAGAATGATTCATCCTCATGGAAAGTTGAATGGACAGTAGTGAGGTATCAGTGGTATGGTGGGTTTGCAGATGTGGTCGAAATCTTATAATGGCTTAGTTGCCTCTTCCCGAGTAAGCAGTCATGACGTTGCTGGATTTTTATCTTGAGCTGCTGCCCTCTCTTTCCTCGTCTCTTTTTCTGTTCTCTCAATCGATACATTTGTTGATTGAAAGGCCCTGTTTGGGTGGGTTGCGATTGGGTGGATCGCCATCTTGATCCTGACTGGGCTACTGCTTCTCGTGTGTGATGTTAACAGAGTTGAGCTTTTGGGAAGTTTCAAAATTGTTTTTTGAATGTTTCCTTCAGGCTCCCAGGTGATCAGATCCCCTGCATTGTCTTGTGCAGACCATCCGATTGAACAGTGTTGAGCTGAGCATTCTGATGACATGCTCTATCCATCACAACTGATGAGATTAACATAGTCACTAACTTTGGCCTCTGTGTCTAGGAAGACCGTGATATTTGTTATTTAGCTTGCTTACTTAACTTGCATGATTAAGTACAATGCAGATTAACAAATTCTAGAGCTTTTATATAACATAGTGTGCAGAAGAATACTACACAACAGACTTTGAGATTAATGTTGGGTCAAGAATCACGTGGAAATAAAAAAAAGGTGGTCGACCAATATATGGGAATGATCAGCACATTGTGTTTTATTTTCAGTCCACAATGTTCTGTATTGGCAAATATTAGTGGAACGGATATCTACAAGAACAGGAAAGACTACCTCAATGTAAGGAAATTACTTTATCATCATCCAATACCATTGGCTGTCTTTAATAAATCTGTACATCTACAAATTAAACTTGTTCTCACCTCAGATTTATGAGCCTGAAGGAGTAAAGATTTTTCGATGCCCTTCACCGATTTTCTTTGCAAACGTTGACTTCCTTAGGAGCAAACTCATTGAGGCTGTAAGTTGCCATTTATCGTATAATTTGAAACATGACCTGGACTATTTCTCCTGGTTTTAACATTGCTCAGTTTGTTCAAAGCTATTTCATTAATTGCTTGATGTTGTATAATTCATTTTGATTTTCAGTAAAATTAAAATAGCCCAAGATGAAATATTTAAACTGCTTTGAATGGTCTGGAATAATCTGGAATACATTATGTTTTGATAAATTTCGGGTGATTCTATTTGATTGACAGTGAGATTTCATCCAAGTAACTAAACTCCTGGAAACTCCTTTCTGCAGATTGGGTTTAATCCACTCCGAATCCTCCGGAAAAGGAATAAAGCTCTGAAGAAGATCAAAAAAATGTTGCGGAAAGGAGAGTTAGTCATCACTTCAGTAAGTTCTGTTTCTTGTAAAGTAGAAAAACCTGGAAATTACAGTGTTGAAATGTAAGATACTCAGTGGATCTCATTACAAGTTGGACAAAGAGTGAAGGATTGGGATACTCTCAAAATGAATTGTGTCTGGCTAATTTAATAGAGTTTTTCAAGTAAGTCTCAACAAGAGTGGATAGAGGAGAACTGGGACATGTGTTGTATTTGGACTTCCAGAAGGCACATAACAAAGGATGCATAACAAAAGGGTGTTCGATAAGGTGCTGCATAAAAGACTCATCCATAAGATAAGAATGCATCGGGTTGTGAGGAATGTACTAGCATGGATAACTGGTTAATCAATAGAAAGCAGAGAGTTGGAATAAATGGATGTTTCTCTGGTTGGAGATCAGTGGTGAGCAGGGTACTTCAGGGTCGATGTTGGGCCTGATATACATAAATGATTTGGAAGAAGATGAGTGTAATGCATCCAAATTTGCTGATGATACTAAATTGATTGGAAAAAGCAAACTGTGCAGAGGATGTGGAGGGTCTGCAGAGAGATTTAGATAGGTTAAGTGAGTGGGCAAGGGTCTGGCAGAGGGAGTACAATGTTGGTAAATGGGAGGTTATCCACTTTGGAAGTAAAAATAATAGATCAGAGTATTATTTAAATAGTGAAAGATTGCAGCATGCTGTAGTGCAGAAGGACCTAGGAGTGCTCTCATAAATCGCTACAAGTTGATTTGCAGGTGCAACAGATAATCAGGAAGGCAAATGGAATTTTGGTCTTTGTTGCTCGATGGATTTAATCTAAGAGCAGGGAGGTACTGCTGCAATTGTACAAGGTGTTGGTGAGGCTGCACCTGGAGTATTGTGCACAGTTCTGGTCTCCTTACTTGAGGAAGGACGTACTGACTTTAGAAGCAGTGCAGAGGAGGTTCACCAGGTTGATTCCGGAGATGAGGGGGTTATTATCTGAGGAGAGGTTAAGCCATCTGGGACTGTACTCCCTAGAATTTAGAAAAATGAGGGGGGATCTTATAGAAATATAAAATTATGAACAGGACACATACGATAGAGGTAGGCAAGTTGTTTCCGCTGGTGGGTGAGACTAGGACTAAGGGACATGGCCTTAAGATTAGGGGGAGTAGATTCAAGACAGGAATGAGGAGGAACTGCTTTTCCCAGAGAGCAGCTTCATTAAATATATTCAAGACCCAGTTGGTTGGGTATTTGCTTGGTAGGGAAATTAAAGGTTATGGGTAGAATGCAGGTAGGAGGAGCTGAGACGATCAGCCATGGTCTTAATGGATGTCGAAGCAGACTTGACTGGCCAAATGGCCTACTCCTATTTCTAATACAATGAAAATAAAAAGTTGAGCCATAAGAGCCCATGCTATTGTAGGTAGTATATTGGCATGGATAGAGAATTGGCTAATGGGCAGGCAACAATGGGTGGGGATTAAAGGTTCAATTTCAGATTGACAATCTGTGAATAGTAGGGTCTGCAGGGATCAGTGCTTGGACTACCGCAGTTTACAATATATATTAATAACTTGGAGGAAGGAACTGAAGCCAAATTTGCAGACGACACAAAATAGATGGAAAGGCAAGCTGTGAGGGAAATACAGAGAGATAGGTTAAGTCATGGGTAAAAAGTTGGCAAGTAGAATATCATATGGGAAAAGGTGAACTTGTTTATTTTGGAAGGAAGAACAAAAAGAAACAAATACTATTTAAATAGAGAAAACCTACAACACAATGGGATTTGGCGATACTTGTATATACAACATAGCAATCTAGCACACAGGTGCAGCAGGTAATCAGGAAGGCTAATGGATTGTTTGCCCCTATTTCAAAGGGTTTGGAATATAAGGGTAGGGAGGTCTAACTGCAACTGTACCAAGTGCTGGTGAGATCACATCCAGAGTACTGTGAGCAGTTTTGATCCCCTTATTTAAGGTAAGTTCTCATTTAATTGGAGAAAGTTCACTAGATCGATCCCTGGTATGCAGAGATTGCTTTATGAGCAAAGATTAAACGGGTTGGGGCTTTACTCACTGGAGGTTAGAAGAATAAGTTGAGACTGCATTGAAACATCTAGGATTCTTAATGGGCTTAACAGGGTAAATGTTGAAAGGGTATTTCCCCTCATGAGAGAGTCTACGACCAGAGGGCATAGTCTCAGCATAAAGGGGTGCCAATTTATGACTGAGACGATATGGAATTTCTTTCTTTCAGAGAGTTGTGAGTTTTTGAACTTCCATGCTTCAAATAGCTGTGAGGCCATAATCATAGAATCATAGAGTCATTGAGATGCACAGCACAGAAACAGACTCTTTGGTCCAAATTGTCCATACTAACTAGATACCCTAACCTAATCTGGTCCGATTTATCAGCACTTTGCCCATATCCCTCTAGATCCTTCCTATTCAAACACCCATCCAGATGCCTTTTACATGTTGTAATTGTACCAGTCTCCACCATTTCCTCAGGCAGATCATTCCATACACGTATCACCCTCTGTGTGAAAATGTTGTTCCTTAGGTCCCTATTAAATGGTTCCCCTCGCACCCTAAACCTATGCCTTCTAGTTCTGGACTCCCCCACCCCAGGGAGAAGATCTTGTTTATTTATTCTATCCCTGCCTCTCATGATTTTATAAACCTCCATAAGGTCACCACTCAACCTCTGATGCTCCAGGGAAAACAGATCTGCCTATTCAGCATTGTGCACATTTAAAACAGAAATAGATAAATTCTTCATCAGGGTGTGGGGGGGGGGGGGGGGGGGGGGAGGGTGTTAGGTGGAGGGCAGAATCTGGGGTTACAGAGAAAAGACAGGAAAGTGATATGAGGGATGTCAGATTAGCCAAGGTCGTATTAAATTGTGGAGCAGGTTTCAGGGGACAACTATATATGAAACACAAAAAGCTGGCACATGTAATCAGGAAGACTAATGGAATGTTGGTTGGCAATTATTTCAAGAGGGTTGGAGTATAAGAGTAGGGAAGTCTTAGAAGTACAAGATTCTGGTGAGACAACATCTGGAGTACTGTGAGCAGTACAAATTCTGTTCCTATTTCCTATGGTCTAAATGGATCGGAAAATTAGTAAAATATTACCCAAATCCTTATAGTACTGCATTCCACATACTCAAATGTGGCAGTTGTGCATCATAAACCCTTTCAATACTGTATTTAAACTCTTTTGTATCTCCATATCTATCATATCCAATCATATTAATGTTTTCATGCAGAAAGGCTATGTTCAAACTGCAGATAGAAGTCAGGAGAGTGACTCGGAAAATGAAGATAATAACACGATTGAAGAACTGGATAAAGCGACAGATATGAAGGAATTGCCGATGCGGATTGATTGGAAATTACCTCTTCCAGCTGGTCTTTCTGTTCCCACTGTGGAAATACATAGCATTGTCCTTGACTTTGCTGCAGTATCTTTCCTGGATGTGTCTGCTATGAAAGGCTTGAAATCGGTAAGCAAACAAAAACAGAAATTGCAGTAAAGTTCAGCAGATATGGCAGCATCAATTGCAAAACATGAACATCTCCTTCCTTAACTATTACCCACCTTTTACAACCCCAACTCCCATCACCAAATGGGTTGCTTTCAGTACAGCCAACCTATTTACAACTACCCATAATCCTCATTATCCACTTCTCTTCTCTGACTTACTATGAACAATCCCTTTGTCTTGTGATGATACCATGGCTTTAGAGCTGTATTTTGTCCTGGTGTTTTTTGTGAAAGGAGTTTGAGACAGAGCTGCTGAGCAGTCTCTTCCAAGCCATTAAAGTGAACAAGTTGTGAGGCCTTGGGTTTTATAAAAGTTTGAACAACAGAGTCAGCATGAATGGGTGGAGTCAGCCTCCCACTGAACCAAGGTTTCAGTTTAGCTTTCAGCAGTTGCTGGGTTTTGGAGTAGGTTGTCTCTCTCTGTTACAGAAAAAAATTGGAACTCTTTCAGCTGACAGAATTGCACGCGACACAATCTGTTTTACTGAATTTGCCTTTGCTAAGGGTGTGTTTATGGGATGTTACTATACAGGAATATTTGCTATTTAGTAGTTTAAAATCTTTTATTCTGTTAAGTTTTCAATTGGAGTAAAAGTTATATCAATTCTGCTTTCTTTTTCTTTTGTATTTTAACTGTAAAGTAAGAATAAAGTATGTTTTGCTTATTTCTGAGTACTGTAACCAATCAAATTACATCTGGAACATAGCACCTTATACTCAACTTTAAATAAGATAAAAGTTATGGTCTAAGCGTTACCACCTTGATATATTCACAGGGAGTGTGGTCTGGTCCATAACCATTTCCTCCCTCTAGGCTCTGTCTTCTCATATCCATTCATTCCTTTTCACCAACTCCCTCCTATCCTCCCTAGCCCACTGTCAGCACAAATGCCATCTTTTCCTAAATAGGGTCATAGGATTAGAAAGGTTAACTGTTTTCTTCTCACAGATGCTGCCAAACCTGCTGAGTTTCTGAGCAAATTCTATTTTTATTTGTTTCAAATGTCCAGCAGCTGCTTGATTGTTCTTTGTTTTATTGAAATTGATAACAAATGGTTTGAACAATGGAGTATGAAGGCTAAAAAGATTCGATAGAAAGACAGGAAGAGAGACAGGAAGAAAGAGAAGGACAAAAAGGAATTAAGAACATAAAGAATCACAAAGGCAGACAGAGAGAAAGACAGTCTTGCATTTTTGGACCACTTTTCATGTCCACCTGATATTTTGAAGCATTCTGCAGCCAATGAAGCACATTACAAAGCACTGTTGTAAAGCAGGAAAAGTTGGAGCTAACATGCACTCACTAATGTCCTTCAGGGAAGGAAATCAGCTATCCTCAACAGGTCTGTCCAACATGGATTCTAGACCAAAGCAAAGTGGTTGATTCTCAACTGCCCTCTGAAATGGCCCAGCAAGCCATTCATTTGTTTCAATCACTACAAAGACTCAACAAAGAAATGAAACTGGATGGATAATCTAGCATAAATCTAGGCACCAGAAATGGTAACAGTCAAAACAGCCCTGCCAATCCTGTCAAATCCTCTTTACTAACATCTGGGGCCTAGTACTAAAATTGGGAGAGCTGTCTCACAGACGAGACAAACAACACAGTCATACTCACAGAATGATACCTGGCAGACAATGTCATAGACGCTATCATCATCATCCCTGGATATGCCATGTCCCACCTGTAGGACAGACACCCAGCAGAGGTAGTGGCACAGTGGTATACATTCAGGCGGGGGTAGACCTGGGAATCTTTAACATTGACTCTACACCTCATTAAGTATCATGGCTTCAGGTTAAACATGGGCAAGGAAACCTGCTGATTACCACATACTGTCCTCCCTCAGCTGATGAATCAGTACTCCTCCATGTTGAGCAACACTTGGAGGAAGCACTGAGGGTGGCAAGGGTACGAAATGAACACTGAGTGGGGGATTTCAATCTCCATCCCCAAGACTGGCACTGCACAAGTACTAATAATCAAGCTGGTTGAGTCCTAAAGGACATAGCTGTAAGACTGGTGATGATGGAACCAACATAATGGAAAAATATACCTGACCTCATCCTTAACAATCTGCTGGCTGCAGATGCATCTGTCCATGACAATATTGGTAAGTGACTACTGCACAGTCCTTGTGGAGGGAAGTACCATCTTCCCATGGAGGATAACCTTCATCATGTTGTGTGGCACTTCCACCATGCTAAATGGGACTGACTTCAAACACATCTAGCAACTCAAGTGCTGAGAGCCATCAACAACAGCAGAATTGTACTCTAACACAATCTGTAACTTCATGGCTCAGAATATTCGCCGGTTCAATGGAGAGCACATGCGGGCATGCCAGGATCAGCACCAGGCATACCTGAAAATGCTGTGTCAACTTGGCAAAGCCATCAAACAGGATTACTTGCACAGCTAAAAACAAGGGCTGCAGATGCTCGAAACCAGATTCTAGATTAGAGTGGTGCTGGAAAAGCACAGTAGTTCAGGCAGCATCTGAGGAGCCAGAAAATCAACTTTTCGGGCAAAAGCCCTTCATCGGGAAAAGAGCTTGCTGATTACTTGCATACCAAATAACATAAGCAGCAAGTGATGGACAGAGCTAAGCGATCCCATAACTAATGGATCAGATGTAAGCTCTGCAGTTCAGTCACATCTAGTTGTGAATGGTAGTAGACAACTAAACAACTGACTAGAGGAGGCATCTCCACAACATTCCCATCCTCAATTTAGGAAGAGTCCAACACAACAATGAAAAAGACAAGGCGGAAGCACTCGCAGAAATCTTCAGCCAGAAGTGCTGAGTGAATATTCCACCTCAGCCTCCTCCTGTGTTCCCCAGCATCACAGATACCAGTCTTCAGCCATTCATTCACATGATATCAAGAGACACTGAATATTGCTATGACAACACTCCAGCATTCAACATTCTGAAGACTAATGCACCAGAACTTTCCACTACTCCAGCCAAGCTCTTCCAGTACAGTTATATCATGGGCATCTACCCAACAATATGGAAAATTGCCCAGGTATTTCCTGCACACAATAAGCAGGTTAACTCTAACTCAGCCAATTCCCACCCCATCAATCCAGACTCGATCATCAGTAAAGTGATAGAACGTGTCATCTATAGTGCAATCAAGCAGCACGTGCTTAGCAATAACTTGCTCAGTGATGCCCAGTTTGAGTTCCACCAGGGCCACTCAGCTTCTGTCTGGCAGATAGGACATTGATTGTGGTTGTTAGAGGTCAGCCATCTCAGCTCCAGGACATTTCTGCCGGAGTTCTTCAGGATAGTGCCCCATGCTTAACTATCTTCAGCTGCTTCATCAATAACCTTTCCTCCACCATAAAGTTAGAAGTGGGGGTGTTTGCTGATGATTACACAATATTCAGCACCATTTATGACTCCTCAGATACTGAAGCAAGATCTGGATAATATCCAAACTTGGGCTGATAAGTGACAAGTAACAACTGTGCCATAGAAATGCCAAGCAATGACCACTAACAATAAAAGACAATTTAACCACTGGTCCTTGCCATTTTTATGGTGACAACATAACTGAATTCTCCAATATCAACATCCTGAGGGTTACTATGGACTGGAAACTCAACTGAACTTGCCACTTACACACAATAGCTACAAGAGCAGGTCAGACGCTGGGAAACCTGCGATGAGCAACTCACTTCCTGACTCCCAAAGCCTGCTCATAATCTACAAGGTACAAGTTAGGAATGTGATAGAATCTTCTCCACTTGCCTCGTTGTGCAATTCCAACAACACTCAAGAAGCTTTACATCATCTAGGACAAAGTAGCCTGCTTGACTGGCACCACATCCATAAACTTCCACCCACTCAGTATCAGCAGTGTGTATGATTTATAAGATGCACTGTGGAAATTCTCCAAAAATCCTTCGATAACACCTTCCAAACTCCACGACCACTTCCACCTAGAAAGACAAGGGCAGCAGATACATGGGAACACCACTATTTGCAAGACCCCCTCCAAGACACTCACCATCTTGATTTGGAAATATATTGTTGTTCCTTTGACTGCTGTCAAAACAGATAATTCTCATGAAAGCAGTAGTGAACTTTTTTGAATCATGAGTCTGTATTTTGCCTCCATTATCACAATCACAATATATTCCACCAGTTTTTTAGTGACCTCTTTAAAATAATTTGTCACAATTGAAAATATACCATATTGCATCTGTTAAAAAGAATTCCTTTAATTCGAGATGGTCTAGAAGAAATCAAGGAGAGAATTTATTTAAAAATCCAATTAAACGTTAGATATCAACTGTATAGAAAGTGATCTCTCCATCTCTCTGTCTCAACAGATCTTGAAAGAATTTTTCCGGATTGAAATTGATGTTTATATCGCTGCTTGTGGTGGTAAGTTTCTTTCTCACTAGACTTTTGCCACTTTTGAAATTAAACCAATCCTCTCAGGACTTTATTAATTTGTTTAAGTCAAGAAGGTGACAAATTTGCTCCACTTACATCTATATGCTCAACTCCAATTCGACAATTTTAAAAAAACTATTAAAATAAGACAACACTATCCAGGACAAAGCAGTCCTCTTGATCGGCACCCAATTTAACAATATATGATATTCATTCTCTCCACCTTTCATCATTTTCCACTAGGGCACACACCATTCAAGTTTGTGTAATTACCTTTCCCGAGGAGTGGCATACAGAATTCTTGACCACTTTTAAGGCAGAGTTATATAGCTTCTTGACTGTAAAGGGTATCAGGCATAGGTGGAAAAGTAGAGTTGAGGCTGTAATCAAATCAGCCATGATATCATTCTATGCTGAAGTGAGCTCAAGGGGCCAATAGCTTACTTCTGCTTCTAATTCCTAGGAATGTAACTGAATTGGATAAGATCAGAAGTCAGATAACACCAGGTTAGGAACCGTGCTCTAAAAGTTTGTGATTTCAAATAAACCCATTGGACTATAATCTGGTGTTGTGTGACTTCTGACCTTGACCACCTCAGTCCAACTCCAGCACCTCCACATCATGGATTGGTTAGACAAGACAGAAAGTAGAAATTAGGAATATACAAGTATCTTCTCAGTTTTCCAGGTCACTAGTTCCCAGTTTCAA
Source organism: Hemiscyllium ocellatum (assembly GCF_020745735.1). Classification (NCBI taxonomy): domain Eukaryota; kingdom Metazoa; phylum Chordata; class Chondrichthyes; order Orectolobiformes; family Hemiscylliidae; genus Hemiscyllium; species Hemiscyllium ocellatum. Next base: position 59,918,829 of record NC_083423.1, read on the forward strand.
CTTACTATCTGCTTGCTTCAGGTTGCCATGTGTGTCATTCCTGGGTACAAGTACATGCAATCTATATTAATGACTACAATGGATTGACTGTCACAACCCTTGCCATGAATTTACATGGCCTCACATTAATCAAGACAAAGCCAGCTCAGATTCTTCCCTGTATCACTTTTCAGCACAACGACCTTTCAGTTCCCACCTTATCTTTTCATATCTCCTCCTGGAAATGACTCCTACTCAAATTACGTACAACCACACTTCCAAAGTCCAACTATCTATCTCGCCTCTCTTCTATTTTTGGTGCCTCATCCCCATCAAATCTTTCATTCTCCTTTGTTCCTTCACTGTTACAACTCTCAAACTTGCTCCTATAGGAAGAAGGGATGCAGATTGAAATAAATATTGTGCTTGGCCAGACTCAGCCACTGAAAAATCATGAAGTCAAGATGTTCATGAAAGATAGGGAAAGAAAAGGTGGAGGCAAGTTTGGGGAATACATTGCACTGTTGGCAAAAGTGAAAGCCCTGGAGAGAGTAAGGTGAGAATTCATTAATATTTTATTGGCTTTTAAATGTCTCAAAAGAGTGATTGAGAGAGAGAGACAGACAGTGAGAGAAATCTGTAGTGAAATCACAAAAGGTATGCAAAAACTAGGGTAATAATGTTGTTTGAGAGGAAGTCTTCAGATATTTGAGTAATTGATGTCAGAGGAAAGAGGAAAAATTTCTGAAATTTGTTCTACATTTCCTTGAGCAGTATGTTATCAATCCAAATAAGGAAGGAAGTATTGCTAGGTCTTGTGCTGAAAATGAGGCTATGTCAATAGGACCATTTGTCCGTGAGGAGCACTGCATAAGAGTGATCATAGAGTCATAGAGATGTATAGCATGGAAACAGACCCATTGGTCCAACTTGTCTATGCTGACCAGATATCCCAACCCAATCTAGTCCCACCTGCCAGCACCCGGCCCATATCCCTCCAAACCCTTCCTATTCATATACCCATCCAAATGCCTCTTAAATGTTACAATTGTACCAGCCTCCATACAGCTGATTCCATATACGTACCACCCTCTGCGTGAAAAGTTGCCCCGTAGGTCTCTTTTATGTCTTTCCGCTCTCATCCTAAACCTATGCCCTCTAGTTCTGGACTCCCCGACCCCAGGGAAAAGACTTTGCCTATTTACCCTATCCATGTCCCTCATAATTTTGTAAATCTCTATAAGGTCACCCCTCCACCTCCGATGCTCCAGGGAAAACAGCTACAGCCTGTTCAGCCTCTCCCTATAGCTCAAATCCTCCAACCCTGACAATATCCTTGTAAATCTTTTCTGAACCCTTTCAAGTTTCACAACATCTTTCCAATAGGAAGGAGACCAGAATTGCATGAAATATTCCAACAGTGGCCTAAACCAATGTCCTGTACAGCCGCAACATGACCTCCCAACTCCTGTATTCAATACTCTGACCAATAAATGAAAGCATACCAAACACCTTCTTCACTATCCTATCTACCTGTGACTCCAGTTTCAAGAAGCTATGAACCTGCACTCCAAGGTATCTTTGTTCAGCAACACTCTCTAGGACCTCACCATTAAGTGTATAAGTCTTACTTAGATTTGCTTTCCCAAAATGCAGCACCTCGCATTTATTTGAATTAAACTCCATCTGCCACTTCTCAGCCCATTGGCCCATCTGATCAAGGTAATCTGAGGTACCCTCTTCGCTGTCCACTACACCTCCAATTTTGGTGTCATCTGCAAACTTACTAAGCACACTTCTTATGCTCGCATCCAAATCATTTATGTAAATGACAAAAAGTAGAGGACCCAGCACCGATCATTGTGGCACTCCACTGGTCACGGCCCTCCAATCTGAAAAACAACCCTCCACCACCACCCTCTGTCTTCTACCTTTGAGCCAGTTCTGTATCCAAATGGCTAGTTCTCCCGTATTCTGTGAGATCTAACCTTGCTAATGAGTCTCCCATGGGGAACTTTGGCAAATGCCTTACTGAAGTCCCTATAAATCACATCTGCCCTCATCAATCCTGTTTGTTACTTCTTCAAAAAAGTCAGTCAAATTTGTGAGACATGATTTCCCACGCACAAAACCATGTTGACTATCCCTAATCAGTCCTTGCCTTTCCAAATACATGTACATCCTGTCCCTCAGGATTCCCTCCAACAACTTGCCCACCACTGACGTCAGGCTCACTGGCCTATAGTTCCCTGGCTTGTCCTTACCACCCTTCTTAAACAGTGGCACCACGTTAGCCAACCTCCAGTCTTCCGGCACCTCACTTGTGACTATTGATGATACAAATATCTCAGCAAGAGGCCCAGCAATCACTTCCCCAGTTTCCCATGGAGTTCTATAGTACACTTGATCTGGTGCTGGGGATTTATCCACTTTTATGCATTTCAAGACATCCAGCACTTCCTCCTCTGTAATCTGGACATTTTGCAAGATGTCACCATCTATTTCCCTACAGTCTATATCTTCCATGTCCTTTTCCACAGTAAATACTGATGCAAAATATTCATTTACTATCTCCCCATTTTCTGTGGCTCCACACAAAGGCTGCCTTGCTGATCTTTGAGGAGCCCTATTCTCTTCCTAGTTACCCATTTGTCCTTAATATATTTGTAAAAACCCTTTGGATTCTCCTTAATTCTATTTGCCAAAGCTATCTCATGTCCCTGTTTTGCCCTCCTGATTTCCCTCTTAGTGTACTCTTACTTCCTTTACACTCTTCTAAGGATTACATAGAACATAGAACATTACAGCGCAGTACAGGCCCTTCGGCCCTTGATGTTGCACTGACCTGTCATACCAATCTGAAGCCCATCTAACCTACACTATTCCATGTGTGTCCATTCACTCGATCTATCCTGTCTATACCTGACATATGCTTCCTTCTTTTTCTTAACTAAACCCTCAAATTCTTTCTCTATACCTACCAGCCTTCCCTTTCATCCTGTAGGCCACACTCAAAACAATGATTAACTTATCTGATTCTGTGCTGTGATCTTTGCCTAACAGTTCCTCCAAGATCAGTTGTGAATTTCACTGTTTGACCATTTTCCCTGATGCACTCCGACGTTCAGCGATACATGAATTCAAACATCAAAGGCAGGTTCTCTCTCTCTCTTTCTCTCTCCTGCAATGACCTCACCATGTGCTTCCTTTGTCTGATTGGGAAATACACGGAGCAATCTATATTGGAAGACAGAAACTTCAACGGGCTGAGCAGGGATCTTGCCAGAGTAAAATAGACAGAAAGTGACAAGAAAAATTGCAATGGAACAATGGTTGATCTTCAAGATAAAATATGTTAGGTACAGGTTTATTTCATGTAACAAGGACAGGATTCTTCAGGTGAATTCTTCAAAGAGAACCAGGTCAAATAGAATAAATTGAAAGGTGAAGTGAAGACAGAGACAAAATGAGAATCAGGTGCAAGTAATATAAAAGGGAATGCCAAGGTTCTAGCAATATGTAAGTAGTCAGTGGATAATATGTGGCAGGATGAGACTGATTAAGGTCAATTTCACCCTTGCTGTTGAAAGCCTCATCTCTTGCCTCAAGACTTGACTATTCCATACTGCCCTGGCTGGCTTCCTACACCCTACTTTCCATAAAACTTGGGTTTATCCAAAGATCTGCTACACAGCCTCTTGCTTGCACTAAGTCCTGATCATTTGCCACATTGTACTTGCTGACCTGGACTGGATTCCAGTTAAACAAGGTTTGATTTAAAAATTCTCAGCCTTAGTTTCAAATCCCTTAAATTCTTACATGACACAACAAATTTCCCTTCAAAATCATTCAACATCTCTGCTTTGACCACCATTGTGGGCAGTGAGTTCTCAGTTATTCATACTTTGAAATTTAAAATAATGGGAGTTGATGTCAATGCAGCAGATACAATTCTGAACAGGTTTGACATCACTACAGCTAGAGAATCTAGAACATGGGTCGTAGTCATAAGAGAAAAGATCAGCCTTAGAGTAAGACTGGGATGAAGAGAAGTGTCTTCATTTCAAAGACTTGAACCTTTGGACTTAACTATCTCAGATAGAAATGCAAATTCAGCTGCTGAGTATATTCAAGACTGGGACTGACACACTTTTGGACCAGAGAATTAAGGCATATTGAGATTTCTGGGATTAAAAATTGGTCATAATCCTGTTCAATGGTGAAGCAGGCACAAGGGTCCACATGGACTACTCCTGCTCCCAGTACATTAGTTCTAACAGATATGCAAGCCTCTTCACCACTCAGGAGAAAGTGAGGACTGCAGATGCTGGAGATCAGAGCTGAAAATGTGTTGCTGGAAAAGCGCAGCAGGTCAGGCAGCATCCAAGGAGCTGGAGAATCGATGTTTCAGGCATGAGCCCTTCTTCAGGAAGAAGGGCTCATGCCCAAAACGTCGATTCTCCTGCTCTTTGGATGCTGCCTGACCTGCTGCGCTTTTCCAGCAACACATTTTTCAGCTCTTCGCCACTCAAACAGGAGTTATTCAAGAGGCACTATCTCAGGGCAACTGGGATAGGCAATAAGTATTGGCCTTATCATTGTTTCTAGCTTTCTGAAGATGAATAAAAAATGCTGGGTTGAGCTATTCCTCATGCACAGGTGAGTGCCAGTGGACACATTGCTGGTTGGATAAGCTGCTTATCTTGTTGTGCCAGTTCCTCCATCTTGTACTATGTAAGCACAAATTTCCAACCAAATTTGAGCAGTGGCAAGCCCAAAAATTGGGACTTGGAGATTTACCAGGTAAGAATTTGATCGATGTGGCTGCTTGAAATTAAAAGTTTTGGGAATAAAAATGTTTTAACATAGAATTATTTTAGTATTGTGATAAAAAACATTTTTTGAAGCTTTTCATCTTGAACTCTTCAATATAATTCATAAGAAATACAACATTTATGCTACCTGAGAGGAGAGTGTTGATTGATTGGCATATGGTAATAGTAGTGGTGTTGCCATAAAGAATCTAACAGATTATTGACATTTAACTGCCAAGCTTTGTTTCAATTTTAAACCAAGTGGGTTAACTCTTGTTATTTTGTTTATTCTCAGATTTAATCCTGGAGAAATTAAAAAGTTGTGAATTTTTTGACGATGAAATCAGTCCAAAAATATTCTTTCTTACTATCCACGATGCAATGCTCTGCATATTGGACAAGCATGATCCCAGTAATTCTGTCAACATCATATGTGACAAGGTATCTTTGGTTAGAACATAGAGCAATACGGCACAGGACAGACCCTTCCACCCATGATGAGGTGTTGAACACAATGCCAAATTAAACTAATTCCTTCTGCCTGCCCATGGTCCATATATCTCCATTCGTTGCTTATTCATGTGCCGAACTAAGAAGACTCTGAAATGCCCGTATTGTATTTGCCTCTTCAATTACCCCTGGAAGCACGTTCCATGTACATACCACTCTGTGTAAAAGCTTGCTCCTCATATTTCCCTTGAGCCATTCCCCTCTTAGTGGGCGGCACAGTGGTTAGCACTGCCACTTCACAGTACCAGAGACCCAGGTTCAATTCCCACCTCAGGCTACTGTGTGGAGTTTGCACATTCTCCCCATGTCTACGTGGGTTTCCTCCAGGTGCTCAGGTTTCCTCCCACAGGTGAATTGTCCATGTTAAATTGCCTGTAGTGTAGGGGAATGGGTCTGGGTGGGTGGTGGGTTGGTGTGGACTTATTGGGCCAAAGGGCCTGTTTCCTCACTGTAAGTAATCTAATCTTACCTGTAGTATTAGACATGAGAACTCTGTCAACCCTATCTATGCTTTTTATAATTTTATAAATCTCCATCAGGTGTCCCCTCTCCAGGAAAAACAGCCCTAGTTTTTCTAGCCTCTCCTTATAGCTCATATCGTCTAATCCAGGCAGCATTCTGATAAACTTCTTCTGCACCCTCTTCAAAGCCACTACATCCTTCCTATAATGTTGCGACCAGAATTGATTGTTGTTTGTTATTTACTTTGAATTTTCACCTTTCCCCTTCAGTTCTTTTGAAAATTCATTTTGCATTTTCATGTTTCCCTTCTGCACATATATTTACTTTGCTTTCTTCCTGTATGTTTGCTCACATCGCCTCTCATCCCACATGACTATCAGTGTCCTATTGTAATTCTGCATGGTTCTATGCCTCCTCTCTATAGCTCCATGTCCTTCATTGTCTTTTACTCCTACAATGGCCTCTTATCCTCCAGGCTCTCAGTGCCCCTATCTCCCTGGCCCTAAGTGTCTCTTGCATGGTTCCATAGCTTTCAATGCCTAACCCTTGTAACCTTTTCCCGTATGCAATCTTTTTGAAGAAGAACAGGGAAATCTCTGGACAATATGTTGCACTGAATTAACAGTACATAAACAAATCTTCTTGTCATTCCTGTATTGCTCTTTGGAATCCTTCTCAGTCCAAAATGGCTGTTGTATTTCACATATTGTGATAGTGGCTACACATTAAAAAAACCCGAAGTGTGGTCTGATACACTGGAAGAATTGAAGGAAGGCACAATATTCTGGAGCTTCATCTGGATCTCTCTGTGAGACCTGGAAATTTGTAGATAATTCTTCTTCAAATCAAGAAAATAGAGCCAAACAGCTTTTGAACCAACAGTTTTTTAAAAATTAATTTCTTCTACATGCATTTTCATTCTATCTGTAAAAGAGGTGAACTAGTTATTATAATATCAGAAGATCATCAAATAACCAACTAATCATGTACAGAAACAATTAGTGAACCTGTTGACTATGCATCAAACACATTAACTAATCACATGCAGAAGAGCTGTAGAAAACAATACTGAGTATTGAAACAGAAACAGTACAAAACAATTATCTGCTGTTTACTCATATTCACAATTAATACAATGTCTGGCCACAAAGTTTACAAAATGTGAAAATGTGAATTACAATTGGATTACAATCTGAACTCAGATAACAGAGCTCAGTAATTTTGTTGTAGGTACATAACATCAAGGAAACAAATTCTGAAGGAGATTTAAAAAAGAGGAACTTTGGGGTAAGCTAAAAATATATCCTTCATTCTTTTAGGAGACAGTATTATTCTTGCCACGTTAACACTTCCATAATCTGGTTTACTTTCAGGTGCAGTCAGATACAAAGTTCTGAGTGTCTGTAAAACAAACAGAAAACTGATGCAACAAATATTTGGATCAGAGAATTGCAAGCTAACAAGTTCCAAAAAGGACTATAATTTGAGATTGATTTATGTGCAGAATTTATTTTGCGTAAACTGTCACAATCCATCTTGAAATTTTGGCTAATGAATGTATATTTGTAATTTTTAAGGCAAACATGTGACATAACATTGTACATGACAAATCAGTGCTGATTTAACGAGTGAGGCAGTATCCTATCGTCAGTGTGGGTCTGAGGTCTGTTTAGGAAGATATTTGTAGCAGTTCTAACAAATCATACATAAATTTGCTGATCACATACTTCCCGCCCTCTAATATTGACAATAGCTTTAAAGTTGTATTACATTATTCACTCTTCCAGAGAAATAGCAGCAGGAGAAGACCATTCAGCACCTTGAAACTGTTTTACCATTTGATATGACCATGACTGATCTGATTGTTGTCACTTCTTTTTTGTCTGCCTATAAATCCTCAACTCCCTTGTCAGTGAGGAATCTGTCTAACCCAGCCTTAAAAATATTCAATAACCTTGGTTCAAGTACTCTTTGGGGAAGAGAGCTCTGACAGAAAAAAAATCCCTCACCTGTCTGAACTGGAAGGCTCCTCATTTTTGATCTGTGTCTCCTGGTCCTAACCTCTGTTGAAAAGGGAATCATCCTTTGGTATCCACCCTGTCAAGTCCCCTCAGGGGCTTTCAATTATTGAAAAGACGTATCATGAAGATCTCCTCTCATTGAAAACATGTCCAAAATATGCAAACTTTCCTTATAGGACATTACCCTCATTCCAGGAATCAGCTCAGAAATCTTTCTGCTTCCAATGCAATTATGCTCTTTTTTAAATAAGGAGAAGAAAGCTGTACATGGTACTCTGGATGTGGTCTCACCAAAACGCTGCACAGCTCCAGTAAAATTCTCTACTTTTATATTCCATTCTCTTTGTAATAAATAAGGACATCCCATTTGCCTTCCTTGTCATTTACTGTACCTGCAAATTAATGTTTTGTGATTTTTATGCTGGGACATCTGCATCCCTCTGTATGTTAGAGTTCTGTGATCTCTCTCCATTTAAATAATATTTTATGTAATTTTAAATAATTTTATTCTTCCTGCGAAAATAGACAAGTTCATATTTTGGCATATGATGCTTTATCTGCCAAATTTTTGACCTCTCACTTTATCCATCCCATTGTGGACTCTTTGTGTCTTCTTCACAACTTACTTTCCTGCCCATCTTGGTGTCTTCAGCAAATTCAGCAATCATACATTCTGTCCCTTCATACAAGTAAATAGTTGAGGCTACAGCAGTGATCCTTGTTGTATTCTACTCATTACATCTTGCCAACCTAAAAATGGCCTATTCACCCCATATCTTTATTTTTTATTAATTTACCAATTCTTTAGATATACTGATATGTTGCATCCTCCACCATAAGCTATTATTTTGTGCAGTAACCTTTGATGCAGGAACATAGTATCTTCAGGTTCCCCTTACTCACTCTGCTTGTTACTTACCTTTCACAAAACCACATTGCCTCTGCATGATTGCATTAAGATTTTATAAACGCCTGTTGTAACACCTTGAATGATAGACTCTTGCATTTTCACGTACTAGATATTAAGCAAGCTGACCTGTAATTTCCTGCTTCGTATCTTCTCCTTGAATACAGAATTTACATTCACTACTTTCCTGTCTGATGAGATCTTTCCAGTATCTAGGGTATTTTTGAAAACTGAAATCAATACTGGGAAGAGATAGGAAAATCTCTGAGTGGGATTTGTGCAGGGAGAAGATCTGTAGGACCAGGGCCAACGTAAAGAAAGAGCAAGCTATGAATAGCATGTTTGAGTTCCACAGCAGCTACTGATACCTCAAAGCTTGGAATACCAAAATGTCAGCTCTCTCTAACACACTGCCTACAATGGGGTTCAGGCCCCTAGATTGAGAAGCCTGGTATAGAATAAAGTCCCCGGATGCTGCCTGAACTGCTATGCTCTTCCAGTACCACTAATCCAGAATCTGGTTTCCAGCATCTGCAGTCATTGTTTTTACATAGAATAAAGTCCATCAGGACTCAGGGACTTGTCAGATGTAGTTCCAATAATTTTCTCAGGGACTTAACATAGTGATTGTAATTGTTTTAAATTCCTTTCTCCCTTTCACCTCCTGATTCACAGTTTGTGTCTTGCACAGCGAAGACAGATGCAAACTTTCTGTTCAAATCATGTACCAATTTCCCCATTTTCCATTATTCGTTCCCCAGATTCAGTCCCTAGAAGGCTAATGTTAGTAATTTTTCCTTCTTATATCCCTGTAGAAGATTTATTGTCTGTTTTTATGTGTGCTTTCATTCATATTTTAATTCTTTCTCACCATTTCTTTTGCATTTATATTTGATGGATTTTATATTCAATCTAGTCTTCTCACCTGCCATTAACTTTGTAAAATTGAATGCTTTTTCCTTCAATTTAATTCCATTTTCAACTTTCTTAGTTCATTGCAAATAACGCATCCTTCTCCTGGAATCTCTCTGTCTCTCTCATCGGCATAAATCTGTGCTAACTGTTAAGAAATAGCTTCTTTAATACTTTTATGCTTCATCTCTTCTCAGCTGTTCTTGAAAGTAAATCTCAGTTCATGCTCTGCCTTCATGCCCTTATATTTAATTTTAAAACACCAATATTAACTCTCTTTTTACCCCCAAACTGAATTAAAAAGTTACTCATGTGATAATCACTGCTACTTAAGGGCACCTTTGTCAAGAGACAATTAATTCATTCTATCTCATTTAGCATGAGCAGATATAGAATTAACTGCCCTTGGACTGGCTCTGGAACATGTCGCTGTAAGAATCTGACTTGAAAAAGTTAAAAATCACACAGCACCAGGTTATAGTCCAACAGGTTTAATTGGAAGCACTTTAGCTTTCGGAGCGACGTTCCTTCATCAGGTGATTGTGGAGGGCTCGATCGTAACACAGAATTTATAGCAAAAATTTGCAGTGTGATGTTACTGAAATTATACATTGAAAAATTGATTATCTGTTAAGCCTTTCATCTGTTAGAATACAGTGATAATTTCACTTCTTTCATCTGTAAATCACAAAAGTTGCATCCTCGGGTTAGCTGTTAACAATGGTGATATTATGAAGATGTTAGCTCCCTGTGGTTCTCTGTCTAAACCTGATGTTTAGATTGATTCTAATTTAAAAAGTGAGATAACAGAGTTTTACATACATTCATGCAGTTTTTGAGCTCAGAGTTCCACATGAATGTACGCAGTTTTTGAGCAAAGTGCAATGTAACTCTGCAAATACAAATTCACCACACAAAATATATGTGTGCATGTGGGTCTTTGTCTGTCTGTGTGTGTGTGTCTGTCTGTCTGGGGTGGGGGTTGTGAGTGTGAGAAGGTGTGTCTGTGTGTAGTGAGTGCAGAGTGTCTTAAGTCTGTGAGGGGGTGCATGTGTGAGTGTGTGTCTATAAGGGTGTGTGTGGGTGTCTGTGTGCGCGCCTGTGTGTACCTGTGTCCATGTGTACATGAGAGTGTGTGTGTGTAGGAATATCTGTATGTGTGTGTAGTGCAATGTTGATCACCTGTAATGTGACATGAACCCAAGGTCCTGGTTGAGGCCCTCCCTATGGGTACCGAACCATGACTTGAAATTATGACTTGAAAAACACTAACTTCATCCTTCAGACTACCTCGTCCAATCTTAAAAATCACACAACGCCAGGTTTAATTGGAAGCACACTAGCTTTCGGTGTGACGCTCCTTCATCAGGTGATAATCTGAAGGAGCGTCGCTCCGAAAGCTAGTGTGCTTCCAATTAAACCTGTTGGACTATAATCTGGTGTTGTGTGATTTTTAACTTTGTACACCCCAGTCCAACACCGGCATCTCCAAATCATGTCTTCCAATCTTATTTATCCAAACAATGAGTAGATTAAAATCACCTATGGATTATTGTTTTATCTTTTTCATAACACCACACTATTTCTTCCCATTTACCTCTTCCAACAGCATGGTTTCTGCTAGGACAGCTACAAATTACAAGCGACCTCTTTCCTTTGCCATTTCTTATCTTTCACCAAACTGATTCGTACATACTCACACCACTGAAACCTTGTGCCGTATGCACTTGCGTCACTGAACCCTTTCTGCTTTTACACTCTCAGTCCCAAACAATCACTCCTTTCTCACACTCACAGCCAGGACCGCTGGTGGCTTTATACTCTCACAATCCTGAACTTCCAGTCCTTTGACACACACACAGCCCTGTACTCCTGCTGCTTTTCTCATTCACACTCAACAAATATTATACCCTGATGTCCATCATCTTAGATGTATAAGCAAACAGCTTCTGATTACAGGTTTTTCTGTCAGCAAAAGCTGATCAATCACCTTTCTTGATCTTTGACTGTCAATATGACATCCCAGCAGTTTTGATATGAAACCCACAACATAGAACTTTTGAAAGTGCAAGAGTAACAACCGAATTAAAATATTTGGCGGATCTGCAAAACAGGGCTGGGTAATGAACACCGGTCTTCAATTAAAGCCATATCCTGAAAAGTGTAAAGAATTAAAGTTTGTCATCTAATGCTCCACTTTCTGTCAACTGTTTACTGAACATAATTTTGCAATCTTCATGGTATTGATGCTACTTCCCATGATGGAGGCAGTAGTGGGTGATGACAACAATAACGCAGAATATTTCCCACTTCCTGAAAATGTGAAGTCAGCAGCTGATGTTTTGGGGGTAATTGGGAATGGGTTGAAGATCAGAAGAGGCTCACCACCCTCAATAATGCATTAGCAAAAACCTCAGAATCCATACTATTTCCTTTCACTGTTCTAACGTGGACCTGTCAGCTAAATGCAGGACAGTTAGATTGGGGTGAAGAAGAACTTAAAACATTAATTCTCTTCACAGATGCTGCCAGGCTTGCTGATTTTTTTCTAGCTATTTCTGTTTTGTTTGCTATTGTTCTGTCACATTCTGCCAATTACAAGCCAAGTAAATTAATTTTGAAATTAAGGTAATTTTGAAATAACAATAAACCCAGGGTTCAAGTCCCACTTGCTCCAAAGATATATTGTAACATCTCTGAGAATATCTGGAATCTGGCAAGGAGGAAGGATCTAGTCGTGCAGTTGTAGTGTCCTTACCTATGAACCATGAGGTCTGGATTCAAGTCCTACTTGCTGCACAGATGCATCCCGGAACAGGTTGATTTAAAAAGTATCTCGAAGAACGGTTTGATTCCAATTGATCTATGCAATTAGTGGAAAACTGCAATAATATGGGAAGCTTTAGGATTATATGATTCACCAAGGGCAGGGAGGGGTTTTTTCTGAATAGCATCATAAATCTTCTAATTATCACAATGTTGTACATTGGTCAGATTTCTTACTAGTGGCATGCTATTCTCAATGGTGGAACAGTATTGCACATCATTTCTGCTCCCTTGCTCCCTCTCAAAGATTAAGTGTGGGGAGGCATGTAGCCAGGAGGAGGGGGAAGCTTTGAAATGCTGATGCAGCTACTGACAGTCAGCACTTATTAAAGGTGGTTTTGTTTCAAATTTAAATTTCATCTGTCAATATTTTGCATTATATCAATTTCAGTGTACATCATTCATTACTTGTTGGGATTAGCTTTGTAGGAAAACTAAATGTATTGTCATGTTTCTTGGTTAACACGTTTTGATGATTACAGGAGAGTTGGGATGTTTCCATTATTGTGGCAGAAACAATGTTGTGTTTTTGTTCCCTTTGTACTGAATGCTCATGTCCAATGTCTAACGCACCATTCGGGTAGGATATGATTGAATTTCCAGGCTCAGCTAACCTTCCTTTCTATGTATTGCAAAGGATATTGTTCAAACTCACTCTCAGTGGAGATAATTAAAATGAAGACTCAAAGTCCTATTAAAGTTGTCCAAGTTAATATCTTGAGATAGACACACATTTGGACAATACTTTGGGTCTCTCATTTTCTTACTTTGACTAACAGTCCCCAAAGCTGCACCCACTCAATATTTCCAACTTCACTCTTCCATGCGCCTGACCCCACCCTCCTTCCTCCCTTGCATTCATCTTCCATGGACCCAGACTCTGAGCATTCAAAACAGTCCCCTCATCTCACGTGATTCCGCTGTTTCAGTCTTGAAAGTCCACTCAGTCTGCCATCCTCCTTCTATACATTTCAACAAGGAAAATCACTGGCCTCACACAATTGTGCAAAATGCTGACTTCATCCTAACATGAACTCAATGTAATGAGAGTCTCCTGTATACCAACTCCTTAAAGATAGGAAAAAAATACACTAATGAATTTTCATAGCATGTAAATACATATAAGTACATAGTGCCACAGGACAGTCTGAGATCTAATACGTCATGCTGCTGACTTTACCTCTGCATTTCATCCTGCTTCTGAGAAATCAATTTTTTGTATTCTGTGCATAAAGACTGGATAAAATCTAACATTGCCACAGCCATCTTGTGGCCGTTGTGACATTAGCAAGCTGAATCATGAAATATTGCTAAATATCTTGATGGTATATTGAATTGTGGCACATGTTTTGTTTAAAAATATGTTCACACTAATGATTGGAGTAAAAAATGTAACAATTGGCATTGTGTCTCATTGAGAATCACTATATTTCTATGAATGGAAAAAGATGAAGAAAGTTAAGCCCATCCCGACCAGAGATTAAAGTGTTGGATTTTTTTTATTCTACTTGATCAAAGCAAAACTTGGGATCAGGACAGACGAAAATAAAAAAAATGATCAAATAATGATGATGGAGCCAATATTTCTATTTTTCAAACCTTGTTTATATAATTACTGTCCACTTGGATATTGAAAATACAATTCTCATCATAATTACACGTTGCAATAATCAAGCATGTGAATTGAAACAACTAAAGAGCAAGCTTTTTTAAATCTATATAGTGCAATTTGAAAGTGTTAATCTTTCATAATTCAATGTAAAAGAGCATCAAAGGGAAGTGGCCATAATATAATAGAATTTTAGGTTAGGTTTGAAGGTGATGTAGTTTAATCTGAAAGTGGCATCGGTATGAGGGGCAAATTGACTTTGGTCAATAGAGAATTCACATTAAAAGATGTGATGGAAGGCCAAAAGACTATGAGATTTAAATGTATTAATAGGCCAATTGGCACATTCTGTCATTCAATGATACCTGAGATGTTTCTCAACCCCAGTTTCTTGCCTTGTCATTGTAATTCATGATCCTCTTACCAACCAAGAACCTATCTATCTCTGTCTTAAAGAAGCTCAATGACTTGGTCTGCACAGCCTTCTGCAGCAACGAATTCCACAGACTTAACATTATCTAACTGAAGAAATGTCTCCTTATCTCAATTCTAACAGAGTTGTCCCTTCACTCTGAGTATATACCTTCAGGTCCTAGTCTCTCCTAGACCTTTCAGTATTCTGTAAATTTCAATCAGATTCCTCCCTTCACCCTTCGAAACAAAGACAGACCCAGGGTTTTCAACTGCTTCACATATGGCAAGCCTTTCATTTCCAGGATCATTTTTGTAAATCTCCTCTGGACTCCTCCTCGGCCGGCACATCCTTCCTTAGATACAGGGCCCAAAACTGTTTACAAATTCTAAATGCACTTCCTAACACAGCCACGGCAGTAAATTCTTACTCTTGTATTCTATTCCATATGAAATCCCACAATAGCAGTTAGAGACATTTGAATTTGGGGATGACATGGTGGCTTAGTGGTTAGCACTGCTGCCTCACAGCACCAGCGACACAGATTTGATTCCAGCCATGGATGACTGTCTGGGTGGAGTTTGCACATTCTCCCCATGTCTGTGTGGGTTTCCTCCGGGTGCTCTGGTTTCCTCCCACAGTCCAAAGATGTGCAGGTTAGGCGAATTGGCCAAGCTAATTCAGGGATGTGTAGGTTAGGCGCATTAGTCAGCGGTAAACGTAGAGTAACAGAATAGGTCTGGTTGAGTTACTCCACGAGGGTGGTGGGGGGGAAGGTGGGGTGTGTGTGTGCGGGGGGGGGGAGTGTACTTGCTGGGCCGAAGGGCCTGTTTCCATACTGTAGGGAATCTGTTCTATTTTAAATGAATGCTAACAATGGATTTGCCTTCCTAACTGCAAAGTGAACTTGTATGTTAACCTTAAATGAATCCTGAACTAGGATTCCTAAATTCGTTTGTGTTGTGGATTTCCGAAGCCTTTACCCATTTAGAAAATAGACTATGCCTCTATGTTTCCTACCAACATGCATAACCTCACACTTTCTCACAATATACTCCATCTTCCACTTCTTTGCCCACTCTCATAGCTTTTTAAAATTAATTCATGGGATGAAGGTACTGCTAGCTAGGCCAGCAGTTATTGACAATCCCAAATTACCCAGAAGGCAGTTAAGAGTTCACTACATTGTGTAAGTCTGGACTCATGTATAGCCTGACCAGGTAAGGATGGCAATTTTCTTTCCTAAAGGGCATTAATGAACCAGATGAGTTTTTCCCAATGTTTGATAATGGATTCATGGCCAATACTAGACTCTTAATTCCAAATTCTTATTGAATGCAAGTTCTATTATCTTCAATGGTGGGATTTGAACGCAGGTGCCCAGAACATTAGCTAGGCATCTGGATTAACAGGCCAACAATAATACCACTAGGCTATCACCACCCCATCCTAGCCTGTCCAAATCCTTCCGCAGCCTCCCTGCCTCCTCAACATTACATGTTCCGCCATCTATTTTTGTGTCATTTGCAAACTTAGTAATAATGTCCCCCGTTCCTTCATCCACATTGTTATAATTGTGGTCCCAATGCTGACCCCTGTGGAACTCCATTAGTCGCCAGCTGCCATTCTGTGAAAGACCTCTTTATTCTTACTGACCAATCCATTACCCACCTTGTCCCTAACAGAACCTTCAGAAGACTTTTGAAAAAGGGTAACTGGACCTGAAGCACTGGACCTGCTTTCTCTCCACAGATGCTGTTAGACCTGCCGAATTTTTCCAGTAATTTCTGTCATTATTGTAATAGTGCCTTTCTTATATGTCTTTTCTTGCTCCTGATTTATTTTCTGCCCCACATCCTGACTACAGCTAGGAAGCCTGCACATAACTCCCAACAAGGTCTCTATTCCTTTGTGGTTCCTCAATTCTGCTCACACCGGTACTATGCCTTCCTGATCCTTTATTGCTTTTTGCTAATGATGTAATTTAAGTTTTTAATAATAAGGCAGCTCCATCCTCTTTGCCTCTCTGCCTGCCATTTCAATAAGGATTCTAGATATTTAGCTCCCAACTCTGATCCTCTTGCAGCCACATCTTTGTGATTCTCACAACATCGTACCTAGAGTCATAGAGTTATAGAGATGTACAGCATAGAAACAGATCCTTCGTCCGACGTGTCCATGCTGAACAGATATCCCAACCCAATCTAGTCCCAGCTGCCATCACTTGGTCCATAGCCTTCCAAACCCTTCCTATTCATATATCCATCCCGATGCCTTTTAAGTGTTGTAATTGTACCAGCCTCCACCACATTCTCTGGCAGCTCATTCCACACACATACCACCCTCTGCATGAAAAAGTTGCCCCTTAGGTCTCTTTTATATCTTTTCTCTCTCACCTGAAACCTATGCTCTCTAGTTATGGACTCTCCCACCACAGGGAAATGACCTTCTCTATTTACCCGATTCATGCCCTTCATGATTTTATAAACCTCTAAAATGTCTCCCCTCAGGGAAAATGCTCCAGGGAAAACAGCCCCAGCCCAGTCAACTTCTCCCTAAAGCTCAAATCCTCCAACCCTGGCAACATCCTTGTAAATCTTTTCTGAACCTTTTCAAGTTTCACAATGATTGGAAGGAGACTAAAACTGCACACAATATTCCAGAAGTGGCCTAACCAATGTCCTGAACAGCCTCAACATGACCTCCCAACTCCTGTACTCTGACCAATAAAGGAAAGCATACCACGCCTTCTTCACTATCATATCCACCTATGACTCTACTTTCAAAGAGTTATGAACCTGCTCTCCAAGGTTTTTTTGTTCAGCAACACTTCCCAGGACCTTATCATTCAGTGTATAAATCCTGCTGTAATTTACCTTTCCAAAATGCAGCACCTCGCATTTATCTAAATTAAACACAATCTGCACTTGTCAGCTCATTGGCCTATCTGTTCAAGATCCTACTGTTATCTGAGGTAAGCTTCTTTGCTGTCCATTACACCTCCAATTTGGTGTCATCTGCAAACTTACTAACTATATCTCTTATGCTCACATCCAAATCATTGATGTAAATGATGAAAAGTAGAGGACCCAGCACCAATCCTTGTGGCACTCCACTGGTCACAGGCCTCCAGTCTGAAAAACAATCCTCCACCACCACACTCTGTCTTCTACCTTTGAGCCAGTTCTGTATCAAGATGGCTAGTTCTCCCTGTATTCCATGAGATCTAACCTTGCTAACCAGTCCCTCATGGGAAACCTTGTTGAATGCCTTACTGAAGTCCGTGTAGATCATATCTACCACTCTGCCCTCATCAATCCTCTTTGTTACTTCTTCAAAAATTTCAATCAAGACATGATTTTCCACACATAAAGCTGTGTTGACTATCTATAATTAGTCCTTGTCTTTCCAAATACATGTACATCCTGTCCCTCAGGTTTCCCTCTAACAACTTGCCCACCACCGATGTCAGGATTACTATTCTATAGTTCCCTGGCTTGTCCTTACCACCGTTCTTAAACAGTGGCACTACGTTAGCCAACCTTCAGTCCTCCGGCACTCACCTGTGACTATCGATTATATAAATATCTCAGCAAGAGGCCCTGCAATCACTTTGCCAGCTTACCACAGAGTTCTAGGGTACACCTGATCAGGTCCTGGGGATTTATCCAGTTTTATGCATTTCAAGGCATCCAGCACTTCCTCCTATGTAATATGGACATTTTTGAAGATGTCACCATCTATTTCTCCACATTCTATATCTTCCATATCCTTTTCCACAGTAAACACTGATGCAAAATACTTGTTTCATACCTACCCCATCTTCTGCGGCCCCATGAAAGGCCACCTTGCTAATCTTTGAGGGGCCTATTCTCTCTCTCGTTACCCTTTTGGCTTAATGTATTTGTAAAATCCTTTGGATTCTCCTTAACCCTATCTGCCAAAGCTATGTCCCCTTTTTGCCCTCCTAATTTCCCTCTTAAGTATTCTCCTACTGTTTTTATACTTTTCTAAGCATTCACTCGATCTATCCTGTCTATACCTGGCATATGTTTCTTTCTTTTTCTTAACCAAACCATCAATTTCTTTAGTCATCCAGCATTCCCTATAACTACCAGCCTTTCCTTTCACCCTAACAGAAATATACTTTCTCTGGATTCTCGTTGTCTCATTTCTGAAAGCTTCCCATTTTCCAGCCGTCCTTTTACCTGCCCCCAATCAGCTTTTGAAAGTTCTTGCCTAATATCATCAAAATTAGCCTTCCCCCAATTTAGAATTCAACTTTTAGATCTGGTCGATCCTTTCCCATCACTATTTTAAACTAATAGAATTATGGTCACTGGCCCCAAAGTGCTCCCCCACTGACATCTCAGTTACCTGCCCATGCCTGCTTTCCCAAGAGTAGATCAAGTTTTGCACCTTCTCTAGTAGGTACATCCACATACTGAATCAGAAAATTTCCTTGTACATGCTTATCAAATTCCTCTCCATCTAAACCCTTAACACTATGGCAGTCCCAGTCTATGTTTGGAAAGTTAAAATCCCCGACCATAACCACCTTATTATTCTTACAGATAACTGAATTCTCCTTACAAATCTGTTTCTCAATTTCCCTCTGACTATTAGGGGTTCTATAATACAATCCCAATTCGGTGATCATCCCTTTCTTATTTCTCAGTTCCATTCAATAACTTCCCTGCATGTATTTCTGGGAATATCCTCCCTAAGTACAGCTGTAATGTTATCCCTTATCAAAAATGCCACTCTCCCTCTCTCTTGCCTCCCTTTCTGTCCTTCCTGTAGCATTTGTACCTTGGAACATTAAGCTGCCAGTCCTGTCCATCCCTGAGACAAGTTTCCGTCATTGCTATGATATCCCAGTCCCAAGTTCCTAACCGTGCCATGAGTTCATCCGCCTTTCTTGTTAGGCCTCTTGCATTAAATTAATGCAGTTTATTTTATCAGTCCTACCTTGTATTTTGCTTTGTCCTTGCCTGCCCTGACTGTTTGACTTGCTTATTTTCTCAACTGCATCTGTGTCAGATTGACCTCTTTCCTCACTGTCTCTCTGGGTCCCACTCCACCACACACACACACACACACACACACACACACACCTAGTTTAAATCGTCCCAAGCAGCTCCAGCAAATCTCCCTGCCAGTATATTACTCCCCTTCCAATTCGGGTGCAATCCGTCCTTCTTGTACAGGTCACTTTTACTCCAGAAGAGATTCCAATGATCCAGAAATATGAATCCTTCTCCCATGCACCAGCTCCTCAGCCATGCATTCATCTGACCTATCCTCTTCGTCTTGTCCTCACTAACTCATAGCACTGGATTAATCCAGATATTACTGCTCACAAGGACCTTCTTTTTAAATCCTGCCTAACTGTCTATATTCTCCCTTTAGAATCTCATCCTTTTTCCTTCCTATGTCGTTTGTTCCAATGTGTACAATGACCTCCTGCTGGTCCTTCTCCCCCTTGAGAACATTCTGATGCATCAATGATCTTGACACCAGGCAGGCAACATACCATTCTAATTTTTCGCTGATGGTTCTATGTCAGTTTCTTTCTCTCTTTCTCTTTCCTGCACAGACCATGTGCTGCATTTGTCTGTTTCTCTCACTTTTAAAAGTGCCGTTGTTTTGACATTTTTCTTCTCCAAAATTCCAAAACAGTGCAGCAGCATATAAAACAGTAATTGCTGCTCCTAGAATTCGAGGAAATCACCTTCAACACCTAAAATACCTCAAAGCCTATTATAGCCAGAAAATTTTCCCATCCTCCATCTTGGAATATCCAGAATCCTGGCTGCCAAGTTTAAGCTGCGCTATCAGTTTATTTACATTTAAGAACAATACCCTCAGTCCTACAATGACTATCTGCCTCAGAGTTGTCCCCTTATCTGCTGCGTCTAAAATTAAATTCCTGAGCCTTTCAATACTCTCTGCTCTATTACTCATTCTGGGAACTTTCATAACCTCTCCTGAATTCCCCACTCCACCCTACTTTAATGAGTTTAAAGTTCATGTTACCACCATATTTAGCCATTCCACTCAGATACTGGTCGCAGATTGGTTAAACTGGAGTCCATTCTGACGATGCAGTTCCGTCCTGTCCCATTACTGATGACAGTGCCCCATGAAATGGAACCCCTCTTACTCATATCACTACTTCACCAGCGGGTTTACTTCCCTAGTCTCTTTATCAAATTGCATGTGTCTCGGGTAATAATTCAGAGATTACGAACAGAGAGTCTGATTTTATTTTTGTTTCTAATTCCTCACATTCCCCAAACAGGACCTCCTACCTACTCTTGTTGATGCCAACATGGAGCATAACAATGGATCTTCCCCTCCTCTCTCCAGTATCTTTTCAAGTTGACTTGAAATAATGTTCACCTTGGCACCAGCTAGGCAACAAACAATGCAGGACTCTTGAACCTGCTCACAAAGGATGATATCTGTCCCCTAATTATACAATCCCTGACCACTACACTTTTCTTTGTGGTGTTCCTGCTTGAATGGCTTCCTGGATCACGGTGCAGTGGTCAGTTTGACCACCCTCCCAGCTGACTCTTGCCTCATCAGTACAGAGAGCAAGTACATCCTACTCTCTGTTGGACAAGGCCAAGAGCTGAGTCTTCTCCCATGTCACTTTCAGGGTCTCTCTATATTTACATTCATTTTGGGGCACCAGCAGAGTTTGATAACTGAACAGACCCCCATTTAACCTCAGCAGAAAGACTTTAGGTGGTGGTGTTCCCCACTGCTCCATGATGGCTGCTGCCCCAAGCTTTACTGCATCCCTCAGCACGTGGTCCTAGATCTTGGAATGTGCCAATTTGCACCACTCAGTTGAGGTCAATTCCTTGCTCTGGAAATCCAAAAAGTTTCAGGCGCACCAAAAAGCATTTTTCACTGAGCCGATGATCCTCCGGGCGCAGTCAATGTTTGTCTTGGTATGCGTCCTGAGAAACAGACTGTGCAGCATAGTCATGGAACTGCTCAGGATGAACTTTGATAAAAACCGGTGCATCTCTCTTCAGACTTCCTTTGCAGAGAGACATTCCAGCAGAGATGTGTGACAATCTCTACACCCCACAGCTTCGAGGTCACCTTGCAGTGGATAGAGAGTTTGGAAATATAAGAAGGATCTCACAGGTAGTGCCCTTCTCACCACCAGTCTAGCAATGTCTTAAGGCTTTGGAATGCTCTGTTGATGAGGCACTCTGCCACACTTTGACAGCCTGCTCAGGAAACAACCTAACAGGATCCACACTCTCCTTTTCCTGCAGGGTCTTGAGGATGTTAGGTACTGACCATTTCCTGATGCACTTCTGGTTGGTGTTCTCATTGAAAAATACTCCATGAAAGCGAGATGATGTGGAGCGGTCCAATTACTTGGAATATTCTGCTGCAATGAGGCCAGTCCCATTCTTTGCAACACTGGGGACAGGTAGAACCTCTGAATGTAGTATTACTTGATGTTAGCATACTGAGGGTTAATGCACAGTTTGTTGCAGCTGCAGCCACTCACAAAGATTACCATTAGGGTGAGGGCAGTATTGGGTATGC